>NC_133791.1:12135667-12221080 GCF_003597395.2 Chelonoidis abingdonii
GCCCCTTCAGGGTTTGCTCCCACACTGCAATTAGCATGGGAAGGCACACTCAGAGTAGCACGCAGGCTCTCTCAGCCTCTCATGAACTATACACTGGGAGACACCAGCAAATCCTTCCACTCCCCCAGCCTGGCACCCCAGTAATATACCATCTTACACTGCTCAAGACCTTCTCTTAAACAATGCAAGCTTATTAATTAGTTCTCCATTTCATCAAAGGATAGTGGATGTGCACTGGCCTTTGTGATCTGAGCAGATTCCCCTAACACTTTAGACAAACTCACTGGTAAAGATAAAACATTAAAATAAGTTTATTAACTACAGAAAGAGATTTTAAATGATTACAAGTGTTATGCAGAGACGTCAGAGTTGGTTGCATAAGAAATAAAAGGTAAAATAGTGGTCTAAATCCTAAACTTTATCAAACTTAAGCAAGTTTTGAATCAAACAGTTTTTCTCACCTCGCTAGGTGTATTGTAAGCAGTTCAGTTTTTAATACATAGGCTGAATTCCCTGCTCAGCCTGGGACCAATCTCTGAGTTAATGCTCAATTTATGTTTATAAAAATCTCAGATTTTTTAAAAAAATGAAATGGTTGTGCTGCTTTTAAAGGGCATTTCCCATCTTCGTCCTAAACCACAGTTTTCCTTTTTCTTCCGCACCCAAAGTCTTTCAAGATTTTCCCCTGTTTAAGGTTGAGAGCTATTGGTAATTGTGTTTCATCTCCATGCATGATGCAGCCTGATGAAATAAATGCCTCCATTGATCTGAAAGTGGGTTTCTTTGTGTGTGTGTGCATAATTACTGACTGCTCATCTCCAAAGATCACGGTATGACCGGGGAGGCATGAAAAGCCAAGATGTATTATCATGCAAATCCTGGAAGAATGTATTTTCCGCGTGGGGCTGGATTCTTCACTGGTGTAAATTTTGGCCTAATCCCATTGGAGCCAATGATTCTCCCCAGCTGAGGTTCTGGCCATGGGCTTTTAGCAGGCAGGACAGAGGGAGGATTTGTTTCTAGGAAAACTCATGAGTGCTGAGCTTCTTGGGAAGGCAGATCTCCCTCCGGTGGCATTTGATAGACAGACTTGATGTGCTTCCCCCTTCCCCGTTCCTCTGCAGAAGCTTTGGTACTAGGAGGAAATTAACAAAATAGAAGACTTCCTCCTTTGTTTAATTAAAAATTAAATATTAATGGTAATGGAGGATGGTGCTGGCTGTCCAAACCCCCCCGTCTTATTGAAGGGGGCACCCACTGCAGTCCTCGTGCAGCGTGAGAATGGGCTGTCTGAACAATACCGGAGTAGCCAATTAGGCTGAGGGCCAACTGATGCAGGTTAAATTGGCTGACATTGCCCTGAGGGAAACAATTTCGACTCCAGCTTTCGGGAGGAAAACTTCCACTCATTTGAGACTCATTATTCTGTAATTGACAATTGAGGACTCTGGCTCAATGAGGGGCCCGTTTCCCCTTCCCCCCTCTGGGTCCTACATTCTGGGTGCGAGCTCAGTGCTCTGGGAGACTGACAAGACACGAATCCCAAGAGATGAGCCGGCCGTCTTCCTTGGGCCGGAGCCTGCAAACACTTGCTCCCAGTTACTGGGCTTTTAGTGAGGGATCCATGGGTGTAAATTGGCTTCTCATTGGTGGTGAGCACTGTTGCTGCTCAGGGCCTGATCCCAAACCTGCTGCAATCAATGGCAGTTTTACCACTGACTTTAACGAGCTTTGGATCAGGCTGTGTTAGTGTGGAGACTGCTCTCTGGGAAGGCTGCTCACAGCTGCTTTTAGAGGAGGTTCCTGAGGTTAAATACAAGCACTCTTATTTGCATGCCACCTTGGGCTCTGATCATGTGGGCTCCGATAAGCTAAGCAGAGCCAGGCCTTGGATGAGAGCCCTCCAGGGTGCTGTAGGGAAATCACTGATGTATTTCAATAGATCACACATTGATCTGCAGCCCCAGGCCTGCTAGGAAAAGGCACTCGTGGTTCAATAGGATGGGCTTTCAACCCAGAGTGTGTGTGTGTGTGTGTGGGGGGGGGGGGCTCTGCTGGTGCAATTCTACACAGGAGTGAGAACACCAAGCGCACTGCCCGCTAGCACACCCTGAAGAGCTCCTGGCATTGCTCTTGGAGGATTTGGTTATTGAACAAGTGTACTGGCCCAATGCTGCTGGGAGTCAGTGCCTCCTGCCTGCCTCCTGCACTTTCAGTTGGCTACGGCTTGACTCCTCTTCCCTAAAGTCAATGGCAAAACTCCCACGGGTATCAGTGGAACAGGATCAGACCCTCATTCCCCTACCCCACTGTGTGTAGTATTCCCGTGCGCGGTTTAAACGGCTGCTGTGTCCATCCCAGATGCGGCTGCCTTTCACGGGCGAGGGTAATGATTCCTATGGACAGCATATAGGGCAATCTTGTGCCTGTAGGGCCTGAGCTGAAGCCAATGGAAGCTTCCACTCACTGCAGTGGGCTTTGACTCCGGCTCCTGGGACACTGCCTTGTGTGGGGTGCATTGCCCCCATGGGAGGGATTGTGTCAGAAGTTCTTGGAGCTCTAAGGAGCTCGCCTGCTGCACTGTGCTTAAAAAGGCAGCAATGTCGGCAGAGTAGGACAAGGAGGCTGCAGTTATATTGGCTCCACTCTGCCTCCTTGGAGAGGCTTGCAGCGCTGCTTCCATGGCGTCTGTATGCACCCCAAGTGCAAAGGCTGCTATTGGGCTCCCTCTCCTCTGCCCAGGGAATGGAGACCGTTCGCTTGCACAGCCAACGAGCAAGCAGAGAGTTGCCTGACGTCCGTCTGTCTCTCTCATGGGGTGGAACGCTGCTCTGTATTTGCAGCTGTCCTTTGTGCAGAGTGCTCCCTCGGCCCCACAGCGTTAGGGGCAGGAGAGTGGCACCACAGTGTTGGCAGGGCAGGAAGTTAGTTGATGGATCTCCCAGCAAATCAATTTCTCACATGTAAAACATTGCCATAAATGAGGAGCAGGTTTCTCATCTAACCACTTTTTCACTTCTGGGACTAAGAGGCAGCCCTGAAGTCTCAGAGAAATGAAATACACCGCATGCAGGATGGCTCGATGTTCTCGCTTGTGGGGGAAAGGGTAGGGGAGAGCTGTATTCAAGATTAAAGGGGGAGACAGCTGCTACCAAATGGTGTACTGTTTTCTAACACAATTTGGAAAGCGAGGGGTGGGGGCGCAGGAGTGAGAGTTTGTGTGATGAGAGATCAGGGAGTTAGAGAAAGGAGTGGATTTAGGTTTCTCCTAGGACTAGGAGGTTGTTTTCCTGTCACTAGCGATAAATGATGTGTGACTTGTAGTTCATATATGGCAGCCTTGTACCAGAGCGATAAATGTGGGCAATAAAATTTATTTTGCAGTGTTCTTATCACTGCCTAATTACATGCTCATTTACTTACAGAGAGGAGGGATGGGCCTGCAGCTAGGAGACCTGACTTCAAGTCCCTGCTCTGTGTGTGACCTTAGCCAAGTCACTTAGGCACCGAAGTCCTAGTTATTCACCGCTGAACCCTGTAGGCACCTAAATTCACTCATTGCCTAAGGCTTTGCAATGAAAGTTTCCTAAGCATCTCTGTCTGTCTCTGAGCCAGCACACTGTATGCCTGGCTGCTGCCTGAGCCACAGAGCGCTTCACAAACCAGGGGAAGAAAGGCGTCCAGCCACCTAAGTGGTGTGTGGGGCCCAATCTGGTAGGCGTGCTCAGAGGCTGCCCACTGGATCAGGCCCCTTGGGTGATTTCATGCAAAACAGCTGGGCTGGACCTCTCTTTTGACTTTTAGCCCAGTGGGTTGGGGTACTCACCGGGCCTGCAGGAAATCCCCAGTTCAAGTTCCCCCTCCACCTGATGAGGAGAATGGGTTAAATAGGGATCTACCACCTCTCACGGGAGTACTCTAGCCATCGGGCCATTGGAGATGCTGATGTGGGGCTCCCTCAATCTCTCCTGTTGAAGCTGTTTCACTCTGCTTAAATACTTAGTCATCTGGGCCAGAGAGATGCAGAGCACCAGAAGGGAATGACTATGTGCCCTGGTGGTTAGAGCACTCCCCCAGGCTGCAGAAGACCCACGATCCAGTACCACTGCTCCAATGACTCTTTAATTATAGTGGAACAGTATCAACAGAAGAGACTGAAGGAGCCCTGTGATGGGGTGTCTGCCCCACATTGGCCCATAAGGGGTTAGAGCATCACTTTGGAGGCTGCGTAGGAGACAGCCAATAGGAGCTTGTAGGAGTACAGGTGGCAGCCAATCAGGACCAGGCTGTGCCATATAAAAAGGGCTGCTGGGCACTCCCTGGAGTCACTCCCTGGAGCTCAAGGAGGGAGGACTGGCTGCCTTGCGGAAGGAAGGAAGGACGGACGGACGGACGGACGGACTTGGGATGGGGGAGCAAGCTCCCAGCTGACAGACTAAGGCCCTGAGACAAGGGTGGAGATGGTGCCAGGGCTGTGGGGAAGTGGCCCAGGGAAGTAGACTGCGGGGCTGGAGGGAACACAGCATGTGACTGCCAGCTATTGAGTCCCCCCTACTTTTGCTGCCACTCGCCACTGAGGAGGAAGTGGCTGAACAGTGGATTGCTGGTCCCCAGGACAGGGGAGAACCAAGTAGGGCACAGCAGGAGGGCTATGTCTAGAATTGGATGCTGCGGTCCTGGCCCTGGAACAGAAGTGATGGTGGCAAGATGTCCCCAGATGAAGGCGCACTGGTAAACTAAGCTAATTCCCTGGACAGCCAGCAGGAGGTGCCACAGTGGTGAGTCCACATACCCCCAACAGAATATTCCATAGCCCTAGGGCTAGGGGACTCACCGGAGAGGCTGCAGCTCCTCCTAGTGGGCCATTGAACTTGGGGTCTCCTGCATGCTAGGTGAGTACCTTAACCAGTGGGCTAAAAGTCAAGGGAGGGTTCCCCCTTTATCCCCCTGCAGCTTGTTGCAATAAAACACCCTACGTGCCTAACTCCAAGAGGGTTCCTCTTTGTGGCTCGCCAGCAGAGCTAGGCGCCTCTCTGCAGCCTGGACTTAGGCATCGATGTCTGTGAGATGAGCAGGGCTTAGCACACGTCCCTGACGTTGGCATCCCCTATTGGCTGGCTTAGGTGGCGCCCTGCCTAGTGTGCTGGCTTTTGTGAGTCACTATCTCAGCCCCCTCATTCAGTGTAGAGGGAGCCTAGGAACCCAGCTCAGACTTTGTGAATCATCGTGATTTTCTGGGCGCCTAGGTAGCTTTGTGAAGCTAATTGTTAGCCTCTCTGTGCCTCAGTTTCCCATCTGTACGATGAGGAGAATAGCCCTGCCCTACCTCACAGGGGCATTGCAAGGATCAGTACAGCCACCATTATGATGCCCTGGTGATGGGGGTTGGAGACAGATGGTTCCGCCATTCTTTGTGCCTTGCAGGTTTCATTGGGCCTGAGTTTCTGGGGGATTCAATGAGACCCAGGATTTAACCTATGGGGAGTAAATTGGAAATCACTGCAGCCACTAATACCTGGACTGGTAGGATGTGCCTCTACCACCCTTGATTTCTAAGCAGCCTGACTGGATGGGGGTGTTGGGGCACTTCACGAGGGAGAGCAGTATGCGTGGCAGGTCAGAGCGCTTTAAACAAGACAGAGATTGGGGGTGGGTGGGGTGGGAATGGGGGAGAGGAGTCATTTCACAGTTAATGACTGGTTTATATCCAGAGGGCAGATTCACTGTGTCCTTAATTGTCCCTCATCAGAACAGTTCCAGCCCCAGACTGAATTGCCTGGTTAGGTCATCTCCGGGTCTCCTAATCGTGTGTGACATCAAACGCTTATTCAGTGAGACTCTCTTCCTCAGAACTAATTATTAAGCATGAAAAGCTGATATTGAGCGAGGCCATTGAGCCAAGACGATTCAATGACTAGTGGAACTGAGCAGAGATCATTTTAATAAAATAAGTCCTCCCGAGCCAAATGGAGTTCCAGGGGTGTGCTGGGAGAATGATACATGAGATTGTCCTCTGGCTTGCGTTGGCGACTCTAACTGTGCTATTAAAAAACCATCAAAGAAACCAGTGTTAGGGGTTGTAAGAGGGGAGACGATGAGAATGAGGGGGAAATTCAGGGGATTTCAGACAAAACACAGGGTCATGGAGAGGAGGGATGGAAAAGCAACCAGATGTGGTTGGGAGCCTGTGAACTTCCATGTGACCATAAATGAGAGAGTTCAGTATTCACAGGGCGGGTTTACTTATGGACTTCCACAGGGGTGCAGAGGCAGAGATTACAAGATGACCCCTTAAGAAGCTCTCCACACCTCTAATTGGAAAACCAGGTGAGTATCTGAGACTTGCAGAGCCCCAGTCCCGGAGCAATAGTATTTTAGCACTTCAGGAAATAAAGGGATTGCTCTTCACTCTACCCTCTATTGTTACGCAGGTAGGTGCTAGGTTAACATTTCAAATGTGGCCTCCTATCCTGGCCGGGTCTGCTTTTTGGGATGCTGAATTGAGACATCTTAAATTGCTCTTAGACGAACGGATAGCAGCGATGACTAGGACATCATCTCACCGGCGACCTCTAGCCAGGAGGTTGTAACTGTTTTAGATGTAGACTTTGCTGTCCCCATCTCTGCCTTGGTCTCTTCAAGATTAGTCTTGCAAAGCATTCCGTGCATACCTGGAGCTCGCCTCCTCTGGCCGGGAGGAACTATAGAGCTCGCAGGAGTGTAGTGGAGGAGCTATGGAGCCCTCTCTCCTGGCCAGCAGACACGTGCCTCGCAGACCCTTGCAGAGCAGACACTGAGGAGTCAGCACTGCCTGCCAGCAGAGTGCATTGTTGCATAGATCAGGAGAACCTTACTAGGGAGGGTGAAGGAAGCACTGGAGGAAGGTGCTGGAGGACACCAGGGTGTTTGTCCTAAGACCAGATGCATGCATGGTGAGGCTAGCGGCCGCCCGAGACAACGGGAGGGGTGGGATGCGTGAGCAGCGTGGTGCTGCTGGGGTAGTTGAGTGCTTTGATGGCTGTTTGCTGGGTTGGCTGGGAGATACCTGAGGAAGAGGGAATGGGTGGGTGGGGTATGGCAGGCTTGGGGCTGAGCAGGGGAAGTTGCGGGGGGGCACCTTGGAGCTGGGAGTAGCTGAGGATGTGATGGTTGGGAATTATGAGATGGTTGGATGGCAGCTGAGGTGGTGTCTGTGGAACGGGGGTGGCTGGTTAGGCTGAGAAGTGTCTGGAGTTGATATTGAGGGTGCTGGGAGGTGAACAGGGAAAGCCGGGGGTGAGTCTGAATGGAGGCTGGGGCCAGTCAGTGAGGCCTCTCCACTACTAATGGGTTAGTGGGCGGGTGTATGGCTGCCTGCTGCGGGGTGGGATTTCACCCTTGACTCTAGTTACAGGGCTTCACTCGGTGTAAAGCACTTGGAGCTCCTTGGAAAGAAGGTGCACATCACTGTTGCTGTTTGGAGAATGGCTGAGCCTTGCAATCCTCCCAGCTCCCTTCTACACTCAGCCTGGGTGGGAAACAGCCTTCCACACAGATGTTCATGGAACAGCCGCACTCGATGGGGGGAGAGTCTAGGCCCACACTCAAGCAAGCTCGGTGTTCAGCCCAGCACCTGGGAGCTGGTTTTCCCACTGAAGCCCAGGAACATCTGTGTTCTGTGGCTAAAACCGGGGGTCTGAACTGAACTGATTACGCAGCGATCCCTCAGGCCCCCATATTCTTCTGTTCTGCTCTAGCCCTTCCCTGGCACCCCTGCTCTTCCAACTGCAATCAGATTTGGGAAGTGGAGTAGAGAGAGGACGCTCAGCCTGAGAACTGCCACCTTCCCATGGCCTGGCAGGTGCTGGGACAGCTCCACCAGCACAAAGTACACTTTGCGACTGGCAAATACTTACTAATTCTCATGTAGCCGTTGTTCAGAAACGGTCACACTTTGAACACCGCTATGAGCATGTTCACGGGCACGGCTGCCTAGCCTAGACCATCTAAGTGACACCAGCCTTATACTAGGGGCCATGGCTCACGTCCTGGGGGACCCACCTGGGCATCCCAAGGAGGAGGAGCTTTATCTGATCCCCGAACTCCCCTCACCCTGTAACCGCCCCGTGAGGATAATGTTGATCAGCTGCAGGTTTTCTTCCAGCGAAGAAAGCACATTCCGCTTCATCTGGCAGCAGAGACGCAAGAACAAACTCATTTTCTGGCTGGGCATATTTATTTCATTTTAAAATGTATGGAAACGTAGATGCAAATAACAGGCAACCCCTTGGTCCTGGACAGGTGCCAACATATCCCTTGGCCTTGCAGTACAAGATACCTGCCCGCGGGTACCAGGTCAGCTTGGCCTGCCCTGTTCTGAGTCCTAGACCACAGAGTTGTTACACTGCTGCTGGTGCTTGGCTCTGAGGGTGCCTTTCCACTTTTTTGCCCCTCATTATTACCTGTATTAGCATAGTGCTTAGAGACCTAAGCCAGAACCCCACCTTCAGCTGTCACCAGCTTCCAGTGTCTCATCTGCTATTTCTGCAGGGAAGAAGGATGCCTTGTGGTGAAGGCACTGGGCTGCGACGCAGAGTTAGAATCATAGATCATTAGGGTTGGAAGAGACCTCAGGAGGTCATCTAGTCCAACCCCCTGCTCCAAGCAGGACCAATCCCCAAATAGCCCCCTCAAGGATTGAGCTCACAACCCTGGGTTTAGCAGGCCAAGGCTCTAAACTACTGAGCTATCCCTCCCCACAGCTCAGTTCCCAGCTCTTTCACTGACTCAGTGTGTGACCTTGGGCAAGTCACCTTGGCCAATATTTCCAAAAGGGCCTGGTCTGAGGCACCATGTTTTTCTGTGCCAGATTTGAGACCATTTAAGATTTGATTCCTAGACTGAGAACTAGAGTAACAAATGGCAGAGAAACCCCATGACTCCAAGGGGCAGATGCAAACCTCTCTGTATCTTCTGGTTTCTTCCCCCAGCCAGCCAGCATCATTTCCTCCGCCTGTGGAGCAAGTCTCAGCCGGTTTGCTCCAATCCCTGCCCCAGTGCTGAAAAGCAGATCTCAGACCTCACCCTGAAAGGCTGCTCAGCAAGAAAAGACTGCAGCTACCCCATCCACCCAGTGTGGCTCACAGGTGAGTCAGCAGTGCGTCATGCTCAGCGTGACCATGCTAAAAATATCAGACATTACTCTTCATCCATCCCCAGGCAGGGGTCATCTCTCAGAGCTGCTATTAGACAGCACAGACTCTGGGGCCAAGCTTTTAAAAAATGGCTGGTGATGTGGGTGGTCAACTTGAGACACCTTGAAAGGATCTGATCCTCAGAACGTGCTGTGCAAAATCAGGCTGCTCTGAGGTGTCTGAATCTGGGCACCCAAACATTGAGTCAACCAAACCAGCAGATATTATTGAAAGGCTTGCTCTTGCGTACGTTTGGACTCCCTGGCCCTGCTTCGATGCCATCTCCTGGAAGAGAAGATGTGTGAACGGCTCCCTTCTATCTGCATTTGTCTTTTCACTTACTTCCTCTTGCTTTTCATTCCGCGGCTCATCACTGGCCACATTTTCCAAAAGACCTCAGACCGCTGTCCGTGTGCACACTCACATGTCAGACTGTACATGCGCCTATTGCGTTAGCCAGGGGTTTGCATGCACAGAGAAGATTGGCAAGTCCATTTTGTGCTTGCAAATGATAAATGTGCAAAAATTGCATGTGGCTACATGCACAAAACGGTATGTGCACAAAACAGAAGCTGTGCTTTGAAAATGAGGCTCTCGCTGTCTGTCTTTACCCACTTTCTCAGCTCCCTCTCTTTCTCTCGCCCCCTTCTCTGATCCCTTTTGTGTTTGTCTTTCTTCCCTTTTCATTCTCTCTCTTTGCCTTTTTTGCCTCTGTCTGCTATTTCCTTCCCTCCTTGGGTTGGCCTGATCCTTTGCACTCCCACATCCTTTGAAAGTCAGTGGGAGTTGTGAGTGATCAGGGCCTGTCTATCCACACCTCCTTTTCCCCTTCCTCCTTTCCCCTACACTGTATGAAACCTCTGCCTTGCACCCTGGGACATTGCGAACAGCCCGGAGAGGGAAGGCAATGCCATCCTATAACAAGTCGGGTGGTATATGACATCCAATTATCCGAACAGGATATAATGTAATTTCACCCATGGGCAGCGCTGAAAGGAATGAATTTCCTCGGTGTGTGATGTATGAAGCCGCTGCTGCTATCTCTGTTTGCCGAGCCTCCTGCTTCATTCTCGGCTCCTTGGCAAATCTCTAAAGCTCAGAAGATGCTGGAGCACAGCACGTTTCACAGCTGAGGAACCAAGATAAACCCTAGACATAGCAGCTTGTTGTTCAAATCCCAGAGCAAACAGAGGGAAATTAATGGGTCTATCTATACCCCTCCTTTTCGCTCTTCTGTTTGTCTTTTCCTTCCTTGTTTCCTCCCCTCCTTCCTTTGTTCTCTTCCTTCCTTTGTTTCTTGTTTATGGTAAACATGATTCATGCCACAGTGACATTTAGCTCTGGGAGCTTTACTTTACATCAAGGAAAGGGCTTGGACAAGACAGGACAGTCAGGGGATATTAGTGAAGAGAATGTAACTAAGGCTTTTCCAAGAGAAGGGGAGAAGGGAGGAGCTGTGCTGTAGGGAGAGACAGACAGTTCCTGGCTGTAGTGGCTGGCAGAAGGGGAGCTGGGTGCTTTCAAATATGTATTGTCCCATCTATTTTGAAAATGCTGTGAAATAACATACTGTGCAATAGCAAACAGGGAATCTACCATCTTCCTGGAGGGACAGCTTGGGCCAGATTTTCAAAGGTATACAGGTGCCTACAGGTGCAGATAGGGAGCTATAAAGGCTGTGTCTACACCGGCAGCAGAGCTGTGCTCCTTTAGAACCGGAGTGCAGATGCTTCCTACATCGATAGAAGAAGCGCTTCTGTCGGTGTACTTAATCCACTTTGAGAGACAGGAGCTAGGTTGATGGAAGAATTCTTCTGTTGACGTAGCAGTGTCTACACCAGTGGTGAGGCTGGCCTAAATAAGGCACTCAATGAGAAATTTTTCACAGCCCTTGAATGATATAGGTTGATCTAAATTTTAAGCATACACAAGGCAAGGTGCCTAACTCCCCTGGGTGCCTATCTGCATCTCCTGGTGCTTGCCTCCCTCTGACAATGTGGCCTTTTGTTCTAGGCCCTGGTCCATAATACACGAGGCTGGTGGGACTCATCTGAACGGTGTCTGTGACTTTGCTAAGCACCTTGCGCTCCTGAGGCTGAGTCTTGGACCCTGAGCTGGAATCTACTCAATACAGTGCCATCCCCTAACCCAGAGTGCCTCAGACAGCTCTGAAAGGGCAGTAGAAAGATGTGAAGGCTATTAACATGCCAGCCCAGTGCACCTGAGACTTGCCTTTTAGTGGAGAATTGTCTGGCTGGGAGAAGCAGATGATACAGTGATGAATGAAGCCCATTTGTGGGGGGAGGAAGAAGGAGAGACTCCCACCTGCTGAGTGGGACAGTAAAGCGCTGTCAGCACAGCCCTGGACCCAGCACTGCCCTCACGGCCCCTGAGTGCAGCTCCCAGTGACAGCGATGATCTTCAGGCCAGAATTAGATCCAGTATGACTCAGCCTCAGCAACTGGCTGAAGAAATGTCTTGTTGCAGGTTGGAGTTGACAGACCCAGGGTCAGAACTCCATCCTGTTGCAGGCTGACCCCGCAGGGAGACCTGTTTTGATCATTCCCGGGTGTTGTGGGGGGGAGTTCTCCAAGTGGGAATCTTTGGAGCGGGTGGCCATGTCCGGCTCTCATTCACGCCACTGTAAATTGGGAGTAACTCCGTTGACGTCAGTGGAGTGACTCTGAATTTACACGAGCATAATTGAGATCAGGCTTGGGCCCCAAGGAATTCCCAACGGTCTGTCTAGTCCACTGCTCTAGCTCTGGCAATGGCTGATTCTCGGTGCTTCAGAGGGCAGCCTAAACCACACTGCACAGTATCCCTCATATAAATGCATTCTCCAATAAGAATTGCCACCGTAATGAGTCTAGTCAGGTAGTGGGGTGCAGGCAGGCAGGAAGTAGCAGGAAGGCCAGGAGATGGGAAGTGTGGAGGGACACAGGGTGAGGCAGGCGGGTAGGATCAGAGTCAGAAAGGGGGCTGGGAACTGGGGTGTTTTGCAGACACAGGGGAAGAGCTGGGCTGTCACTAGACAGGATGCTGGGGACTGAGGGTTGTTAGGCCAGGCCCTTCTCCTCTGCGGGGGGCACCTTGTCCTACAGCTGCTCATTCCCACTCCCTCTCTGTCGAGGACACCTCTTCAGATAATCGAGCCAACAAAGTTGCTCTAATTGTGAGCTCGACTGTAAAAGTATGTGACAGTTCAGAAGGTGTCACAATAACCTGTAATAACAAACGGTGATGGCAAAAGGTACAAAAGGGAGACAGGCAGACTGAATTAGTCTAAACAAAATGGTCTGTTGGTACAGTTCAAGGACTATGCCAAAATCATGCCTGGGGTAAACAGAAAACATGGAACCAGAGGTTAGTGAACCAAAACAGTCAGTCAGATGTTAGGCCTAATTGGTGGACAAAATAATTAGAGGATGGGCTACTCCACTCATCTGCCCCTTCGTGGGTCCTTGAAGAAAGACTTTGCGGGGGCAAGCAGAGATGGAGGCTACTGGGGAGAGCTGCTCCATCATGGCCACTGCCCCCACTGTTTCCTGGAACCCAGGGCCTTCGTCAGCCTGATGCCCTGACCAGAGAGAGGAATCCAGGTGGCATCACCACCCTAGCTAGCTCCAGTTGAATCCCAACCATCACCTGAGGTAGAATGGGATCGGACTTTAACAACGGCAGCTCCAGCTCATCGCCACTAACTTGGTCTCTTTTCTCCCAAAGCACAGCAGTTACCATCTTTGATACCATCAAAGAGACTGTCAGACGAGGGGGAGTTGGGGGGTTTCCTCTCCAGCTAAAGGGAAAGGCAGCAAGAAGTGCTGTTAAAATGAAAACCTGACTTAATATGTTCCCTTTCATAGAATCATAGAATCATAGAATCAAAAGGTTGGAAGGGACCTCACGAGGTCATCTAGTCCAACCCCCTGCTAAAGGCAGGACCATTTTCCCTAAATAATCCCAGCCAGGGTGCGGTCTAGCCGGACTTTAAATAGCTCTAAAGATGGAGATTCTATCACCTCCCTAGGTAACCCATTCCAATACTTTCAAATACATTTCAAATGCTTGGACTGCTTTTCCTTCTTTTCTGGTCCATTTAATGATGCATCTGTGCCGCTGAGTGGTTGACCCAGGTGTTTGTAACTATTCCTGGGGAAATTCCTGTGTCCCAAAAGCTGGACGAGAGGTCTGCCCTCACAGCAAGTGGGTGGGGATTGGGGGAATCCCCACCATACGTAGAGTCACAAACAGGATTTGAGGAGTTCAGGAAGGACTATCTAGGCCGAGAGCTGAGGATAATCCTCCACTGGCAGCAGACATAATGCCAGAGATGAGGATATACCACATAGGGTCCCGGGTCCACTGGTGACTGGTTTATGGGGAAATGACCAGACCAGCTTGGTGGTTTCCTGAGAAATTTGAAATGCAGCCTCCAGGATCTATCACCGACCTGAGCATCAGAGCTGGGGTCCTGCATGGCTGCTGGGGAGGAGCTGTAATGAGGCAAAAGGACACAGGTGAAAAGAGTAAAAAGCCCACTGAGATGCTAGGAGTTTGCTGTCGGTCTCCAGCTGGCCCTGCAGTGTGCTGAGTGCATGGATCCTGCACTGGCACATGTCCTCGACAGACAATTGGCAGGGCGATTGGCAGAAAGGGCCTATCTCCTTGTTGCTTAGCAGTTGTGAAACAGACCCAGTACCTGGACCTGAACTTCAGGCTGATTGGGCAACAGATGCCTGGTGGAGCACAGGAAAATCAGAACCATGCCACCTCCCACATGCTGTTCCCAGCAGCGCTGGTGGCATACAATTTCCACTCAGTATTAGGGGTGTGGCTGGGGATGGACTGAAGCTCTCCTGTCAGTGGAAGAACACACAACATCACCCCTGATGATACAGAATCAGGGGAAACAAGTGGATCCCAGGCCAAATGTCTTTGTTTCTGCAGCCCCAGGGTTGGTGGCTGAATGGTCCAACTTCCTCATTGATGAGGGTTGTGGAAGAATGGAGATGCTAGCTGAGGCCAAGCGTGGTGGTGAGGGGGAAGACAAGGAGTCAAGAGAAGGTCTGGGAAGAGGCCTGTGACATATTCAACCAGACAGGTGGGCCCCTTTGCAAGTGGTGTGGGGAAGCCAGCTATGCTGAGTGGAGTTCTCAGGGCGCAGGATAGAGCTCTGAACAGAAAACAATGAGGCCTAGCACCTGACTGGGAGTGGTCTATGTTCATGGGGAAGTCCCCAAGCATCTCTGTCCTCTGCCACAGCATGGTGATGGCTGCCCTGTGGGATGCTGGCTTGCATGAGGCTAACATCCAGCAGGGAAGGTTCTTCAAGCATTGCCAGCAACACCTCAAGTCAGTTCCTTTATGAACTGCCTGAGGTCGTTTGCACTGGGCTGTCAGTGTATAATTGCTCTGGTTAATTAACAATGTGTGTAACTCCTGTACCTTGTCCTTTCATTGGCACTGGTTCTGAGACACGTGAATGAGGTTGATAGAAGCGTTGGAATAGGTCCTTGCGTCATAATGATTCCTGGGTGGGTTCCTGCCTCCCTAGAGGTTATAGGAGGCTTCTCCACTCTGCAGCCAGCGTCTGGGAATTTGGGACAGTGGAGCAAAGAGGACAGCGGCTGCTGCAGCACCATTCAGTCAGGAAACATGAAAGGGAAAGTTGTCTGAGGAGCTTTAACTCTTCCCCGCTGTGCGTACGCAGTGTCAGTCAGCTGTGAGCGCACACGGTCTCCTCCATAATGCAATAGATTGAGTACTATGCACTGTCTGTTCTAACTGCTCAGTTCCGGGCCAGGACTGCAGCGTTTCATGAAGAGAGCCTGGTCAGCCTACCCATTGGTAAATGCCAGCAAACGTCCCCAAAGCCCATGGTGCAGACCCCCATTTTTCGGGTGTTTCCTGTTACTCCTGGCCTTGCCAAGGCCCCATGCAGGGGAGCTGTCTTCCCAGGCAGACCAGCACCATCTATCAATGTTGCATTTGTCTTCCCCTCCTCCTCTGGACCTGTAGAGTGGGGTTCCTTCCTCCTCCTCCAAACTCTCCTCTGCCTTGCTGCCCCATGTAAATGTGACCGGGGTGCTCCAGTGGTGGCACACCTCAGATCTGCCCTTGGAAAGGGCCCCTGTACAGAGCCATTCGCAGCGTGTTCACCTTTCATGCTTACTGGGTGTGGGTTTGTCAGGGGTAGAATTTAGGACTCTTGGAAAAAGCCTGAGCACCTGGCTGACTCTGTTTGCTGAAACCGACATTAGAAAGGAGCCTGTTGCTCTTTCATCTCATTGTATAAATTAGAATAACTTGACCCAGGCTCTTTGGGATGCAGTGCTGGCTTAAAGCAATTTTCTTCAATGGTTGGCTACTCTGGCAGCCGCACTGTAGAAGAGCTGATTTGGGGGGAGGGTTTGAGGGCTTCTGCTTTCAGGGGCTGCCTGTGTCTTCTCTGTGCCCCAGAGGGCTCCGGTCCTTTCCAAGGAGCCATGGCTGAGTCAGGCCTGAAAGTTAACCTGACACGCCAGCTTGGGATTGGGGGGAATGGAGTGCAGACAGGTGTGTGAGCACTACAGAGTCCGTGATGCTTCCCCTGGTGTTGCAGACAGGTGAATGGTGCACAGCCACGCTTCATTGTTACTCTGTGGTCTGTGATCCTACCTGGCTGGCTCAGGCAAAGGGCTCACGCTGGGGATCTGCAGGGATAGTGGAGTCTGGGGACCGCTCACTGTATCTATGTACAGCTGACTGTACGACGCTTGAATCTCTCGGGTCTGGGACTCTCTCACTGGCTGCGTGTACAGGTGCAGGCTCACGTTTCCAGGTTCTGTGACCGCGCCTCTGGCCCCAACCAACCAACTGATTCTGTGTGTCTGTGAGAGCTGGACCCATTTGTGTGGTGACAGTCCATGATCTCTGGGGCTGAAAGTCTAACACAGAGTTCGGAGTGAGAGTTCCCAGGTCCCGCAAGGATTTCAAAGTTCCGTAGCCCTCCCAGGGCGGGTAACTCAGCCCCCTCGTGCACAATTGATTGCCGCCTTTGGTGATAAATTCCCAGGCTGTAATAAATGTGGCCAAGTTTCAGTTGCTGTGGGAACCAAAACTTTGAATTTCCTGATTTAAATAATAATAAAAAAGAATGTATTTGTAGTAGGGATGTTTTGCTTATGAATCAACATGTTAATATTGATGCAAGGGAAGAAGAAAGGGAAACAAACTTCTAAACAGAAAACACAACATCAAATAATGGTCTGTTTCTCTTCCCTTCTGTAAAGTCCTCCTAATAGGCAGAAACCTAGTGATAAAAGGAAATATATTTATATATAAACCAGGAAGCGGAGGGAGAGGAAATGACAGTTGGGGGAGTTAAATGAAATTGATGAGAGATCAAATGAGGCCGTTTACCGGCTGGGGATTGCAACATAATTGGAACTGCTGGAAAACCCCAACCTATAAACTAATCCCTGAACTCAGCAGCCTCTGAACCTGTATGGGCAAGACAGGGCTGTTGACCACTCTGCCTGTGTGGGGCAGGAGTGTGCGGCAGGTCAGGGCACCGGTACCCAGGGTAGGCACTGAGGAGCACTAGGAGCCTGATCCAGTGGCCATTGGAGTGAATGGGAATCTTTGCACTGGCTTTGGACCAAATCACTAAGGGAGTGAAGCCCAGAGCAGCTCCCGTTTCACTCTCTTACAGGATACAGCATGCGCCAAAGGCCTTGTACACCAGCCAGGGGAACATGGGGAGCAGGGCAAGGCCAGGCCATGGCCCTACCCCCTTTGAAGAGCCTATCTGCACTGGAACAAATATAGCCAATGGCTGTGTAACCACGTAGGACCCTGTGGAGCTAGCTTTCAGGGCAGGCATGCCCATCCTGGTGTGCACTCCCGTTACCTTGCTGGAATGCAGTAGCTGCACTGCAGGGGCACTGGCCAGGAGACTGCCTGAACTTGTCTGCACTGAGCTTTTACCTTAAAGTTTCTGACCTTTGTCCTGCCACCAGCACCGCTCCCCCACAGCAGCAGCGATGAAATTATCAAGCTTCTGCTCCCCCAGGACCTAGGGAAGGCTGGGAGGTATTTGTATAGGAGACTGGGTAAAGGGTGGGACCTTCTGGGTGGAAAGTTCTTCTCACCGTTGAAACGTGAAGCCTGATTCTGATCTCACTTTCACTGGCGTGAATCAGGACTGACTCCATTGAGGTTCACGGTGTCACAAGACGTAAATCAGGATTAACAGTGAATAATTAGGCCCTGGTTGTGTGCCTCAGAGTTCCTTGCTCCCACAACAGCATAGGCAAGGTGCTGGCATTTTGGCCACCCTACTGGCTAAGCCTCAACACGCTGAAGATGGTAAAACGCCTGTGCCCTGTTGACACCAGACTCGTTAGTGGAGCTGCACTCATGGGAAAGGTAGGGAAAAGCTCAGAGCAGAGGCTACCTATGGTGCTGGGGCCTGGAGAGCTACCCGTATGCTCGTGTACTGGGGAGTTCAGCTCAATTATCTTATCTTCTTTTAATTGCTGGTTTATTTTTAAAACATTAAATACTTTCCCTTTCCCAGCCAACAGTTGTTGTGTTATTATTTTATTATTACTGGGTTATTTATTTGTACTGAGGTAGCACCTTCAGGCACCCGTTAAGGATCAGGGCCCCATCGTGCCAGGCGCTGTACTAACACAGAGCAAAAGGACAGTGGGAAACGTGCCATGGGTGGACAAAGTTGAAGGACAAACACTTTGGCCATGATTCCCAAAAGTGATTTTGGGCACCCGGTTTGAGATGCCTTAACGGAGCCTGGTTTCCAGAGGGAAGTACTCAGCACTTCCTGAGAACCCCCCTTCCCGGCATCCCCTGCCAAACCTGAGTCACCCCAAATCACTAACTGCTCTTGAACCTCTTGGCCAGCATGGTCCTGACCCAACTGATGGAATAGTTCAAACAATTTGAAAGATAAAATCAATCGGGGCCCCTTTTGGAAGCTGTTGGGTGCAGGAGACAAAGGCAGACATTAGCAACGTGAAAAATTGATGGTTTCAAAAGCTTTGGCTGGGCTCTTGTGTGACAAAACCAGCTTTGTTTCCTAAACACAGACGGGGGATTTATTTACCCAGCAGCCAGCGCTGACTGAGCAGGAGTCACTCTGGTGTGCTAGATAAATAATGTTTGTAACATTGTGCACACCACAGCCGAGAGAAATCATCATGGTCGAAGGGAGAATACATCTCTGGAGCAGATTATGGATTTAACATTTTAGCTGCTGGCTGGCTCTGTGATGAGATTTTAAACCGCGTTCCGCTGCAATCAATTGAGCATCAAGGTGGACCATTCTCTGCTCTGTTAGGGTCGGATTCAACTCTCATTGACCTCATTTGAAACCATATGCATGTTCAAAGGGCCTGGTCTTCCTGCCATTGTGGACAAGCACCCGGGCTTTCCAACAGAGCTAAATCAATGGACTTACATGGTCACCAGCTCCCTGGGAGCAGAGAACCTAGCAGGTATTTCTAGATTTAACCCACAACATCTCTGGGAAGTCTTACTGTCCCCACATTACGGGTGGGGAGCCAGAGATTAAGGTGACTAAATATCTTTGAGGATCTGGGCCGATGTGACTTGCCCAGAATAACGCAGGGAGTCTGTGGCAGGAAAAGAACCCGGGTCTTCTGAGGGTACGTCTACACTACAGTGGCACCGCTCCTGTGCTGCAGCACTGTAGTTGTAGATGTTTCATATTTCGACAGAAGTGGTTTTCCCATCAGCGTAGGTGATCCACCTCTCCGAGAGGCGGTAGCTATGTGGATGGAAGAATCCTTCTGTCAACCTACACCGGGGGTTAGGCCAACTTAACTATGGTCTTCAGGGTGTGAAGGTTTTCACATCTAAGTTTGAGGTGTAGACCAGGCTAAGTCCCTGTCCAGCACCTTAACTGTCAGCCTGTTCTTTTCCCCCTCTGATCTTCAGCAACATGTGCACTATCAGAGGGGTAGCCGTGTTAGTCTGGATCTGTAAAAAGTGACAGAGAGTCCTGTGGCACCTTATAGGCTAACAGACGTTTTGGAGCATAAGCTTTCATGGGTAAATACCCATTTTGTCAGATGCATGTAGTGGAAATTTCCAGAGGCAGGTATAAATATGCAGGCAAGAATCAGTCTAGAGATAATGAAGTTAGTTCAGTCAGGGAGGATGAGGCCCTCTTCTAGCAGTTGAGGTGTGAACACCAAGGGAGGAGATTGCTTTTGTAAGTTGCTAGCCATTCACTGTCTTTGTTTAAGTCTGAGCTGATGGTGTCAAATTTCGCAGATGAAATGAGACAGTCAGCAGGATTCTCTTTGAAAGTCGGTCCTGAAGTTTTTTTGCTGCAGGATTGGTGCCTTTTATAATCTGCTATTAAATGTGTCCGATGAGATTGTAAGTGTTTCCTACAGATTTGTATAAGCAGGGTGGCACCCTTTAAGAAGCGGATAGTGCTGAGTCTTCCAATTTATTCGCTATCTGAATTTGAAGGTTGACGTGCAGTAATAAGAATATTCTTTAAACAGTTTTTAGAAGGTTCTTTTATTATAAGATAATAGTATAGTAAACTAACTATTGAAATTGTATATAAAGGTAAATAATGTTTTTCAATGGTTAAGAGAAGCTTTATCATTTAAAATTTAATTAAACTGGGCAGAGCCCACCCGACCGGAGGCAAGGACTGGGCAGTGTTGAGTGCTACCTTGAAAATCAGTTTTGCATGCCGCCTGGTCGTCCAGAGGTTGTCCTACTAGGTATATGCGCATTCTATATATCGACTATGTGTCATCTTACTCCTTTTTATTGATAGGGACTAGTCCAGTTTGGCTCCGATGTAACGTGGCAGCGGGGATGCTGGCACATGAGATGGCATAATATTACAGTGTGGACGCGCAGTGTGAATGAACGTGATGTTGTGGTGTTATGGTGAGGTCTGTGATGTGTCTGGTCGTATGATATGTGGGCAGAGTTTGGATCAAGAGTTTGTTTCATGGATTGGTTCCTGAGTTAGAGTTACTGTGTGCGGTGTGTGGTTGCTGGTGAGAATATGCTTAAAGGTTGGGGGCTTGTCTGTTGGGTGAGGCATGGCCTGGCTCCAGGCTGTGAAGCGAGGGATAAGTTGTCACAGGACTGGGTCGATAGATACTGATCGATGTCGTTGGAGAAAGGTTTATTATAGCTGAGGACTGTAGGTGATGGCCAGTGTAGTTCTGTTAGTTTCTTTCTTGGGCTTGTCTTGCAGCAGGAGGCTTCTGGGTGCACATCTGGCTCTGTTGATTTGTTTCCTTATTTCCTTGTGCAGGTATCATAGTTTTGAGAATGCTTGGTGAAGATCTTGTAGGTGTTGGTCTCTGTCTGAGAAGTTGGAGAAAATGTGGTTGTACCTCAATGTTTGGCTGTAGATGATGGATGGTGTGGTGTGTCCAGGATGGAAGCTGGAGGCATGAAGGTAGGAATATAGGTTGGTGGGTTTTCGGTATATGGTGGTGTTAATGTGACCGTCACTTATTTGTACTGTGGTGTCTAGGAAGTGGACCTTCTGTGTAGATTGGTGCAGGCTGAGGTTGATGGTAGGGTGGAAGCTGTTGAAATTGTGGTGGAATTCTTCCACTGTCTCTTTCCTATAGGTCCAGATTATGAAGATGCCGTCAATGTAGCGTAGGTAGAGAAGTGGGGTGAGTGGACGAGAGCTGAGGAAGTGTTGTTCCAGGTCAGCCATAAAAATGTTGGCATATTGTGGGGCCATGCAGGTGTCCATAGCAGTGCCACTGGTCTGGAGATATATATTGTCACCAAATTTGAAATAATTGTGCATGAGGATAAAGTCACAGAGCTCAGCAACCAGTTGTGCTGTGGCATCATCAGGGATATTGTTTCTGATAGCTTGTATTCCATCTGTGTGTGGGATGTTTGTGTAGAGAACCTCCACATCCATGGTGGCTAGGATGGCATTTTCTGGAAGGTCACCAATGCATTGTAGTTTCCTCAGGAAATCAGTGGTGTCACGGAGATAGCTGGGAGTGCTGGTGGCGTAGGGTCTGAGTAGAGAGTCCACATATCCAGACAGTCCTTCAGTGAGAGTGCTGATTCGGGAGATGATGGGGTGTCCAGGATTTTCAGGTTTGTGGATCTTGGGTGGTATATAGAATGACCCCAGTTGGGGCTCTAAGGGTATGTTGATTTGTTCTTGTGTTAGTGTAGGGAGTGTCCTGAGTAGATGGTGCAGTTTCTTAGTGTGTCCCTCAGTGGGATCTCAGGAAAGTGGCCTGTAGAATTTGGTGTTGGAGAGTTGTCTGGCAGCCTCCTTTTGGTAGTCAGACCTGTTCATGATGACAACAGCACCTCCTTTATCAGCCTCTTTGATTATAATGTCAGGTGGTTTCTGAGGCTGTGGATGGCATTGCGTTCTACACGACTTAGGCTATGAGGCAAGCGATGTTGTTTTTCCACAATTTCTGCCTGTGCACGTTGGGGGAAGCATTCTATGTACACTGTGAGTCTGATTTTTCAAAGGGGTGCAGTGACAATCTTGCCCTTCTCCTGGTGGAGTGGGGGCCTCACATGGCTGCCTGCATTTCTTGGGCCAGCTCCTCCGCTGGTGGAAATTGGGGTAGCTTTGTAGAAGTCAGTGGAGTTATGTTGATTTCCACCAGCGGAGGAGCTGGTGCCTTGTGTGTAGGGCTGTGTTCCCAGCTGGGTTCATTTCAGTATCTGCATTTGGTTTCTAGGAGAGCGGTGTCCTGAGGAGGATGTGGATTGGTGAGACAGAAGATGGGATCAGATGGAACAAGAGGGCTGGAGCTCTGGAGAGATTCCTCCCTGCTCTTTCCAATGAAAGAGGGGAGAAGGGAATGTGACACAAGGTGAAAACAGCGGTGAGACCTTTCTGACTGTCCCTGGGCATAGCCTGAGACAGGAGAGGCTGAGATCTGTGTTCAGAGGGGACAAGAGCAGCGGGTAAGTTACTCAGCAGTGTGTGGATGCTGGCATCACTTGCGCACTGAGGGGGCTGGGCAGGAGGTGGGGGCTGTAGCAAGAAACTAACCAAGATGAAAGTGTAAGTAACAACGCGGAGGCAATCCCTGCTCTCCCGTGAGCGAGGGGTTAACTGGCTTCCCTCCGCTCACACAGGTACTTAGGGAACCTGGGAAAGGAGATGAAGTTTGGGAAGAATGGGTTGGCACCCTGGTTCTAAGGCCCGGCTTTGAACCTGAGGCAGGGCAGGGCTTTGTGTTATAGTGATAGAGATTAGCTCCTGACTAATGGGGTGTGTCTGCTGAGTGACTCCACCCGGCTACAGGGGGCCTATCTTATGATCCACTTAGCTGCTTTTCCTGCCACAGCCCTGCCTATCTGCCCCATCAGTAAGTAAGTTATGTCCACTCACCCTTGTTTACTGATGTCCAGTTTGTACCATCATTTGTATCACATCTGAATTTAGGCCCAAGAAAGGGAAAGAAACAGAGAAGGAACAAAAGGAGTTCCAAGCAGGGAACCTCTAGGATGTGGTCATCATGGCATAGATTAGTGATCTCCTGAGTGTATCTTTGTTCCGATTTGTAACAAACGTATAAAACGGGGAACCGCCTTTCCTTATTCTTGTCATATTGAAACGAACTGCCAGTCTCAACTCATCTCGGGATTCTTCATTGGTTCCATTTCCTTTCAGGAGGGAAACAAAAGACACCAGCTCAGCTCCTAGTTAAGAATGAAAAGGAAAATCACACATTCCTGCAAATGTCAGAAAACATTAAAAATTATCCTAACGGTAAAAATGCCCCAATTATACATTGAAAAAGATCAAAATATCCTGAGAGTCATGTTTTGTTTATGAAACATGATTCAGGCACTATATTTTGGAACTGTCTCTCCACTTAGCTCAAATTAAGGTGGGGGGTTGTTTTTTTAATTTGGACTGCAAGATCTTGGCGTGGCAAGAATATGATGTAAACCAGGTTTCTCACACGTTTCAGAAATGTGTATATAAACCTGTATATAAACAATTCAGTGTGACAGGGGAACTTTTCCTTTTCCTCTCATTATACAGCAGATTTAGAACGAGAAGGCTCTGTTATTTAGCTTGTCTAGGAGTAGAATCCCATAACAATATCTTGCTTTTGTATAGTTCCTTTCATTCTAAAAGGCTTCGCAGACTCTAGATATGTTCAGGAAACACTTCACCCTCGTTGGACCGCAGCTGCTTCCTGTGTAGGGGTAGCACCTTTGAAACAGCGGACAGCGATGGTACATAAGGGTTCCAAGCATGACGTAGTGCTGTCAGGCCTGATTGACTCTGTCGCCTTGCACCTCATGTCATTTACAGCTGTGCAAAGGGAGAGGGGAACTCTACCATTTTGCTTTGGGAGCATTTAATGGCCGCTGTGCATGGGTGTTAATGATGCCACAGGCCCCAATTCCTGGATACCTTTTCTCTGCTTAATGCCAGCTAGGCTGCGGCAAAGTAGCCACTTGGGAGGCTTAAGGCAGGGCTTAAACGTCCTGAAGCGTAACATGCTTTAGAATCATGCCTCTAAATGGGAAACTCTTACAACTAGATCAACGGTAAACCACCCCAAAGCGAATGGACCCTGGCCAAGCCTGTACTTGGTGGGTGGCCTGTTCAGAATGTCTTGATTTCTAACCCCTTGCTTTACCTGTGTAAACACTAAACAGCAGCTGCATCCCAGCTCACTAAGGCAGGGGGCAGAAAGCCCTGGGCTGGGAGAGCTCAGGGTTCCCTATCAACAACCCCTGTGCCAGTCATGGGTCATAGCTCTGGCCACTAGGCTCTGCCTCCCAACCAAGCCCTGAGTGAGGATTGTTACAGGGAGAGAGCAAGCGGGAGGATAAAACAGAGATTGATGGGAGGCTTGTGCTGCAAAGGCAGCAGTCAAAGCCCAGGGTATTCTCCAGCTCTGGGATTAGCCTGGCTCCGGGGTCCGATATCGCCGATTGTTCTCACTAAGACTAGTTCTGCATGCCTGCTGCCTGCACCTTGCACGACAGCCAGATGTGTCCATAGGCGCGTCAGCAAAACAGCCCAAACAAACTGTGCCCAGACAATGCTCTGTCCACATTTCGGACAGCATTGTCCCAGAGAGGGCCCTGAGGACTCTGGAATGCCATGGGGCTGGGGAGGTTCTCCCAGAGTCGTGTGCTCAGTCCTGCTGCTGGGCTCCTGCCGTATGGCTCCCGGGCGTGCGTCGCCTTTGATTTCCTCAATAATTTATCAGTGTCTTTAGGGTTCATTAAAGTAAGGGACAAATAAAGCTGGCATCAGCATTGACTAATAGCAGCCAGCCCTGTGGGCCTGTGCTTGGAGAGCTTCCCATCCATCTCTAGAACAGAGATCGTTAATTACTTGCTGGAGTGTAGGACTCATAGATGGCACCGCAACCTCCTTCCCTAGAGGGCCCTCTTCACTAGGCAGGTCTGAGAGCGTGCGTGGCACCGAGCAGCATTTCCACAGCCTCTGGAGCAGTGTGTTCCACACACCGCATGGGGACTGCCCTCAGCTGCGCTGTTCCCCACTGAGCATTGTAACCACCTTCCCAAGGGATGCAGCACCGTCCACACATACCTCCCAGCACCCGAGCCTCATCCCCTGCAGGGTGCTCTTCTGCACACTCGATTGCATATTGAAAAGCCATTTGGAGTTGGCTGGATGGGCCTGATCAATCCTGAATGACTCCCTCATGGGAAGGTGCTAACACTACAGTAATTATGGGCCTGGGCTCTGCTGGTGGAAACTGGCGTCCCTCCATGTGATTCATCGGAGCTGCGCTGACTTACACCTGTGGAGGATCAAACCCTGGTGTTGATAATTAGGCAACCGGAAGGCCTGGTGCCACTGGGGTTAAATCCATGGCATACTGCAAGCAGCAGCACGGTCTCCTGCTCCCTGAGATCTGTAGAGAGAGACAAGACTGCCTGAGAATCCATCACTTGGTTGCCAGCCTCTCCTCTGAGCTGGGCAGCAGAGCCTGGGGACTGCAGAAAGGAGTCCAGCAAAAGACCTTGCAAAACTCGCTCAGGCACCCAGTGACCCAGCTTCAGGGATCCGCAGAGCCCACCAATCCCGCTCTCTCAGATGTGCGCAGCCTTTTAATTATAGCCACATCAAATATTTGATTTCAGTCTAATGTGAAAGGAAAGGAAACTTCCCATCCTTCCCGGCTCCGGGTGGGCGACAGTGGGAGGGCTGGGGGAGCAGTGCTCTGGAAGTGTGGATTAAACAACATGAATATGTATGAGTCTCTAATTGGCTCCCACACATAACCAAGGTGCCTGAAGGCCCAGGCATCCTGGCTAATTGTTGTAGACAATTACTAACTTGAATTTTGTTAATTCCATATCGTGCTGTGGAGTTCATTCGAGGAGCAGGCACCCGGAACCTCTGTGAACTGCTTGGAGCCAGGGAGGTTTTGTCTCAAGGCTCAGTGGAATGGCAGGTCATAGCTAGGCAGGCCCCGTTCCCAGACTGCAGGGCATGCAGGGGTAGAAGCATGTCATTGCTAATGCAGTCCAGAAGCCCCTGCCTCTTGCCGTCCCTGCACCTGTCTTAGTCGCTGTCTGGGCTGTGGGGCTGCATCTCGCCCTGGCCCATGGGTCCCTGCAGTCAGGAGCCTGGGAATGGGTCCATGGGCTCAGAGCGGTGCTACTGTCAAAGCTGGGTAATGACTTGTTTCAGAGACAATTCAGGGGGTGTGGTGGCAATTTTGAAAAGTGAACTGAAAAATCACTTTGGGTTGGACTGAAATCAACAAATGTGGAACTTTTCAGGGAGCTGAAGCAGCAACAGCAACATTGACCATTTTTCGGCTTCTTTGAAATTTTTACATGAAATGAAAGGAGTGTTGGACCAGGTGTTTTGTTCTGAAAAGTGTCCAAATGAAATGGTCTGAATGTTTTCGAGGGGCTGGGGGCTCTTGGTGCAATTTGCACCAACGCAGATTCACGGAACATTTCATTGCTGCTGAATCTGTGGGTTTTTTAATGGAAAAAAGAGTTCAGAAACTTCACCCAGCTCTTCCCTCCTCCTCCAGCCAAACTGACCATGTGCACAGGGTGTATGTATGGGGTCAGGCTGCCAGCTCCTCTCCCACTCCAGCTGCAGAGGAAGGAAGCAGGGTCCAGTGGTTAAGGGAAAGGACTTGGGTGTAGTCCTGCCTTTGCCACTGGCTCACTGTCCCAGAATGTCCGTGTCCCTCAGTTTGCCTGCCTGTGAAATGGGGATAATGGGATTTCCCTACCTGACAGGAGATTGATTGCAAGGCTGTATGGAGCCAGTCCATCACCTCTCAGTAGCAGCAGGGCTCTGATCCTCTTTGAAGGCTGGTAGAATGCACCAAAATCACAAAGAGGAAAGAGGGATCCAATTTTACCCGCATTGAGGCTAACCTGCACATTCCAAGTCCATTTGGGACTGATCGGGAAAGGCAGAAGCCTCCCACTACAAGGCTGTCCGGGTGGCCCCATCTTATGAGGCTTTGATTCCCTCATGCTAGAAAGGCTACGGTTCTGTTATACTCCATCCAGGATGGGCTGGCCCCTGCGTGGTCAGATGGGCTTTGGCTGGTTCCTGGTGCTGTTCTTTACTTCTCGATGGCTGGGGCCCTCCCTCCAAAGAGGCTGGTGAGGAAAGCAGCCGGGCTGCAACCAGACAGTGTATTTGGATGTTTCGTGACTCCACACTTCAGCCCTTTATGCTCCACACCCTTTGTTCTCCCGTATCCACACCCTGCCCTCCAGTCCCTACCATAGGCCCAGAGCTAAGAGACTAGGCATAAGGGAGGAGAGTTAGGCATATTCCAAACTCTCCCTCTACAACCAGCTGACACTCCCAAACCCCTGGCAGGCCCGGGAGTGGGTGCGAGTGCCTTGTGGTGGTGGTGGGGACTCCTGCTGGGGCTGGCGGTGCTTCTCCAGGTTTGGGCTGGAAGTGGTTTGAAGAGCAACAGCCCCTGCTTTGCAGACTCTAATAAAGTCCCCTTTCCCTGGGCTTAATTATGTGTCACAGCAGCATTCCTCAAATGCAAACAGCACCGGGGAGAGCATGGCTCAGACGGCCTGGAGAGCCTGGGACACGGATGGCACTTGGCGGCCAAAGTACAAGGCCTGGCAGCTACCAATTTTTCATGGCATTTGAACAAGCAGCCTTTGGTTTCCCACCCTCCACCCCGCTCCTTCAGCCCATCAGCAGCATCAGCCCTGGATTCTCCTGGCACCCTGAGTGTCCAGCAGCCTGAGCTTGCTGGGCTTTTAACTGCACGGCCCCAGCTAGTTTTTGTACCTTCTATTTCCCTTAATTTGCTTGTCTCTTTTCTCCCAAAGGTGTTTCCCTAGGTGTTCAGTCTGAACATGAGCCAAGCACCCCTGTGTCTATGTCTTCCTGTGTGTCTTTGGTGTACCCTTCAGCGTAGTATCTAGGTACTGGCTTCATAATGGGCTTTCCTTTACTGTCTCTCTCTGACCCTCCTTTCTCTCCTACACTGTTTCTTTCCTTCTGTTTCCCCTATTCTCTCCTCTTCAGTCCGCTCTCCTTTCCCTGTCCTCCACCCCACCCTGTCTCTGTTTGGAAAGCTGGTGGGTGATCTGTCAGCCAGCTGCTGGCATCTAGATCCTAGATGTTCAATCGGGAGATGAAATCTCGCTCCTAACCTGCCTGTCAGCCTCCCAAAGCTCCAGGATGGGAAACGTGATTGAATGGAAAGGCCCCTTTCCCCTCCCTCGCAGCAAGAGGCAGTCATGGGGCTGCATTTGGTTTCTATGATCTTCTGGCTACAACACTGACCTTTCACCACGGGATGGGAGAATCTGTGGCTACTTTGTGGGAAAAGGGAAGAGGGCGGATTTGCTGGCCTTCTAGAATTTTTTTTTTTTTTTTAAAGTTTTGGGGTTTGCCAAATTTTCTGGAGTTTTCTGAAGCAGTTTCCCCTTTAATTTAAACCATCGCTCTTCCAAAGGGGGCTTCCCACTGAATTGTCTCTGAAACAAGTCATTATAGTGCCAGCTTCCAGGCTGGCCAGGGGAATAAAATTAACCAACAAATCCAAAGCCAGGCAGCAGCCCGGAGCTCCTGTACTGTGAGAAGCTAACGGAAGTTTGCGCCTCGCAAGTGTCAAATTTAGTCCTAACTCCATGTTGCCACGTTTCATCGATCAGTGTATCTAATCTGCTTCTTATCTATAGATTCTCTCCCTCGTCTCTATCTAACTTGATGACTTGTCTTATCTATATACCTACACGTGATCTCTAGCTATAGCTTGTCCATTTATCTAGTTAGCTAGCTGCACTGAGTTGTTCTCATGCCTAATCCATCTCTTTCCTAGATCTAGCTTGTTTTCCTGTCTCTTCTCTATCAGTCTAGTTCATCTCTCACCCATGGCACTACCAATTGCCATAGTGTCTAGGGAACCAGTGAGTGCTCCTTGGTTTCCTCCCCTGTCGCACAGAGTGGTCCCTTTCCCAGCTCTGTGCTTCCAGCAAGGCCTGAGCCACCCTGTGAACTGCAATGTTTGCATTAAATGAAACAAGGCTTTGGCTGTGCATAAGCAGAAGCATTTCCTGCTTGCGCCGGGTGAGAAAACCATATGGGCTTTTATTCCATTTCATCTTCTAAGGCAGGCTGCCTTGCTTGGCTGGGTGGAAGGACACCACGATGAAAGGAGCACTTAGCTGCTTAGAGTCTCAGTGTATAAATAGCTGTGGCTGAGATAACTCTGTCTCAGCTATCGCAGAATGGGAACAAAGGTTTATTAGCCACACAGTTACCATGCAAAATGCCTCCCCACCCTCAGATATATGTGGGAGGGCGCGCATCTTCAGCTGGTGTAAATTGGCCTAGCTTTGCTGAAGTCAATGGAGCCAGGTCGCTTTACACCAGCTGTGGAACTGGCCCATGGTGGTTTTCATTTGAAAGTCTCTCACAAGAATGAAATAGATGCACAACAGAAACGAGTGATGTTTGAAGAGAGATGATGAACAATGCAAAACCCTCTTCTCCTTGGGCATTAAGGCAGAACTGGCACAGCCTTGCTGGCGGGACACGGCCATTCAGGAATACTGAGGGCACTACTAACTTATGGCTGGATTAGTGAGCCTGATTTGCATATGTTCTGCACGCCCACAGGTCCCATTGACTTCCACTGGGGATGTGGCTTTCAGAGCTGCTGAGCGTCAGGATCCTTGTTGTTATGAGGTCTGAGTTAAAGAGCAGTAGCACCCAGAATGTGACAGGTGCTGTAAAGACAGATAGGAAGACGTGAGGCCTGATTTTCCAAAGAGCTCAGGGCCAGGTTTTCGAGTGCTTAGCCCCCAACGTGCACCCAGTATGCCAAGGTCTTTTGCAAACCTGGACCAGACTGCGAGTGCTGATTTTTTGATATTTCATTGCTCTGCATTGTGCGTCGTCATTTATACCAGTGCAAAGTGAAATGCAACCACTGTGATTTGGTAGCTTTCTGCACGCGCTCACTCACTTTGCACTGGTATAAATGACTACATGACTACAAGGCGCAGAGCAATGGAGACCTGGGTGTAGAGTCCCTACCCTGAAGGATGTAGGTGTATCATCATCTAATGCAGGGGTGGGCAAACTATGGACTGGGGGGCCACATCTGGCCCTTCAGATGTTTTAATCTGACCCTCAAGCCCCATACAGGGAGTGGAGTTGGGGGCTTGCCCCACTCCACGCATGCTGGGGCTCTGCACAGCTCCTGGAAACAGCAGCATGTCCCTCCTCCGGCTCCTACTTGTAGGAGCAGCCAGGGGGTTCTGCACGTTGACCCTACCGCAAGTGCCGCCCCCACAGCTCCATTGGCTAGGAACCAGGCAGCACACAGATGTGCCTGACCACTCGTCTGCATAGGAGCTGGAGAGGGACATGCTACTGCTTCTGGGAGCTGCTTGAAGTAAGCGCCACCCAGATCCTGAACCCCTGACGACCTTCCATGCTCCAACCCCCTGCCAGAGTCCTGATCCCCCTCTCACCCTCTGAACCCCTTGGTCCCAGCCCAGAGCACCCTCCTGCACCCCCAACCCCACATCCTGAGCCCCACCCTGGAGCCCCAACCCTCTGCGCCCCAACCCTCTGCCCCAGCCCAGAGCTCCCTCCAGCACCCTGAACTCCCCATTTCTGGCCCCACCCCAGAGCCTGCATCCCCAGCCGGAGCCCTCACCCCCTCCTGCACCCCAAACCCCAATTTCATGAGCATTCCTGGCCCGCTATACAATTTCCATACCCAGATGTGGCCCTTGGGCCAAAAAGTTTGCCCACCCCTGAACTAAGGGCTGCTTGTGGCCCTTGTCTCTGTGCGTGGCCTTGCTCTCCTCACTCTGTTTTTTCTCAACCCAGTTGCCCAAAAATAAATCAAATTGGGGCTGGAATTATCCCCTCTCTGTCTCAGCTCCGAGGTGAACGTGTATGGCAAAATCTGAGCCAAACTGGTTCTGCTGGTTTCGAGTCGTGATCCAGAGACCCCTTTTCCATATGTTCTAATGGAAACGTTTGTGCTGCCATCACTCAAAGAGGGCGGAGGCTGGGAGCATCATGTGAGGTTTGTTTTATAGTCCTTGTGGAGAGAGCAAATACAGTCCCAGTTTCAGGGAAATCCGTTCCCCAGCTCCATGAATGTTTGCAGTGCCAGGTTCATCTGTGTCCATTAGACCATCTTCTGGGCAGCTGTTCATGGTGCCCTTCAGCTAGAGCCATTTAGGCTGATGGGCAGCTCAAGCCCGCGTCTACTCACAAACTTGCCTTAGTTGAGTCAAACCGGTTCAGTTAAACTGGTGCAAACTCTTATGTAGACATTCATAATATGGTGTGAGAGGTGCTTATTTCATTTTAGCGTACACCTGTTCTCAGCTGACTTAAGCTACACCAAAATAAACCTGGTTTAAACCAAATTGAGTGTCTACTCTACACAGCCTTTTGCCTTGGTTAAAAAAATCACACCTTAAATTAACCCAGTGCAGGTCTGTGCGTGACTTAGTTAATCCGGTGTCTGTTGGTGTGTGGACAAGGCCAAGGACACGTAAAGATGGCTGAGTTAAAGATGCCTCAGTGCCCCTTTCGGTCTGACATTCCACTAGTGCGGTGCATCAGGGAAGCTATGCAAACCTCAGGCTTCAGCACTTGGGGCACCCCAAATCCTCCATCTTACAAAGCTGGCCGGAAAGCAGTTCCCCCGCCCCCTGACAGATCCGCAGTGTCTCCCCTCTCTGGCTGCCCCATACCCAACAACCTCTTCTCCTTGCCACTAGTTGGCTTGTACTTCCTCTTGTCCAAGAGCATGGCTCACAACCAACATACCCATCCTGGCCGACTGGAAGCTGTAACTCGTGTGTCTGGTTCATGCACCTCTTAGTCCCTTGATAGGCTCCCCCGTCAGGCTTCAACTTGTTTCATCTGATCAACCTGCACCCAGTTCTCCTTATGCTGCCTCTCCTGCTTCCTCTTCCATGCCACAGCATCACCCCCTAGCACCTCGGGCTTCTGCTTTCTATTGCCTGCCTGTCTCTCCCCCATCTGCTCCTGCTTCCCTCTACCCATCCACTTCTCTCTCGCTGCACCTCGTCTCCTGTACTTCATCTGCCCTCTACTCCTCCCCCTGTCCTCTGCGTCTGCCATTTGGGCCTCTCGCACCCAGCGCTCCCTTCTTCCCTGCTCCTTAGGAACACCTTCCTCCTCCCGTGCACCCCCTCCAGCAACACCCTCGCAGGAGGAATTAAGGATGTGTCAGTTAAGGAGATCCAAGTTAAGGATGGTTGGATTAAGGGAACCTCATTTAAGGATGTTTCCTTTAAAGATGGCTAAATCAGGTGTAACTGCATTAAAGTTTTCTTTCTTTCACAAACCCCCTGAGGAAATACAAAACCTATTGTTGCTGGAGCATTAAGGTTGAGAAACACAGAAGTCAGAACATTCTAAAAGGTTAGGTTTCTAGCACTATCCACTGGGCTTTGTTACGCATACGTACATCGTCCTTTGTCAAATGTCAACCGTACGATATTACAGTTTGTTTGTGTCGTGAAACACGTGCGCTGTGTCATGTAGCTTAGTTAGGGCCTGATTCGTGCCTACTAAAGTCGATGAGAGTCTTTCCACTGACCTCAGTGAGCACTGGATCAGGCTTTTTGGCTCCAATTCTGCAAAGCACTTAAACTCGTGCTTAGCTTTAATCACATGCCTAAGCCACATTAATTTCAAGCAATGAGAGTCAAGCAAGTCTTTAAAGTCTTGTGCTGAATCAGAGCCAGAATGTATTGGGAATCAAGGCCAGCATTTTCAAATCTAGGGGCCTAAAAGCAGCTTCCTATCAGGGTTGCTTGGAAATTTTTCATGTAAACTATTTCTTGACAGAATTGGGTTTTTGACTAAACACTTCCCCACCCTCAGAAAAACTTGTCTTCTTTTTGTGGAACATTTTGATTAGTTTTCGTCGTCCCCTCCACAAAAAAAAAAGCGAACACCCCAAATATTTCAGCCCAGAACTGACATATTTAGATTTTCAACCACAATTTTTGAGGAGTCAAATGGAAATAAAACACTTTGCAGCCAGCTCAAGCTCCCACTTTTGAAGCTAGGCACCTACATAAGTGGCCTGATTTTTCAGAAGGACTGAACCCCCAGAAATAATATTGAAGTCAATGGGAGCTGCAGGCCACTTGTATTTCTGTGTTTAAATCTGGATTTGGGAACCTAACGTTAAACACCCTGGTCTGAAAATGTCCCTTAAATTCTGGAATGTCCTGACTTCTGAGGATTTGATTTCTCTCTTTTATGGGACTTTTGCCTTTAATATATGTAATATTTCTATTTTATACCATTCATCAGGGACCTTTCCGAGGGTTTTGAAATGTCAGTCTGTGGTGCACACCAGTTGAGACAATCCGAGATTCCTACTGCATCTAGGTCAGGCAGCTGCTCAGACATTACTGGCAGTGAAAATGCGGTTGAGTAGCTCAGTTAACAGCTTTCCCTCTGGGCTGACTGGGTGGCTTGAGGGATTGGTAATGGAATAAAAAGCCCTTCCCCTCTGGGTCTCAAGTGCACATCCATCTCTGGTGGGTAATGACTGAAAACCATTATCAACTGAGAGCTTGTTCAGTAGCCTCTGTGGAATGAACTTGGTGGTGAACTCTCAGCAGGGGTGCCAGACTGGGAGGGCTGGTTCCATCACTTTTAAAAGTAGGAGGGCTATGGGCAAGTAATGGGGGGAGAGGGCAGAGAGGAACAAATAGGGAGGGGCAGCGCCATGGTTCAGATGCCACTGGCTCCGCTCCCCACTTTTAGGGAACTTCCGCTGCTCCTCTCAGCCTAGTTCTTAAGGGCTAGATCTCGGTGGGAGTGAAATACCGTGCCCAGGAAGGGTGGCAGCTGTCAAGGTGTGAACCCTTGTATTCACCCCTTGCACATGACTGTAGTAACCTTTGTGCAAAGTATGCCTCGTCAGGTATCGTTTGAAAACTCATAATTTGCTGGTCAATATTGTCCTGATAAAATATGGTTGGCAACATTGTATGGAAAGTTATAAGATTCCACCGTATGGTGTTAGTAACACCTGGTCCAAACCATAGCCCTCCCCAGACAGAAGTTGGCAAACAGGTCTGTCTCAGATAAAAGTGTGCTCTGTGTAATTTGCATTTTAAGCAGCAAGCAGAGTCATCAAGGACGAAGGAAGTTCCAGCAGGTGGAGAAACCAGCAGGAGATCTCCTCCCCTGGAGACTTTTTGTCTCCTCAGCCTGAGGGCAGGTCTACATTTCAAACTCTGCATTGGCACAGCTGCATCAGTGCTTTAATGAAGATGCTCTAAGCCGAGGGGAGAGAGTTTCTCCTGTTGGCTGAGTTAATCCACCTCCATGAGAGGTGGTAGCTGTCAGCAGGAGAAGCCCTCCTGCCGACACAGCGCTGTCAGCTATGTTCACAGGCCGCGACTTTACCATGTGGGGGGTGCTCGACCCCTGGCTCTGCCCCAGGCCCCGCCTTCACGCCACTCCTTCCCCCAGAGCCCCACCCCCACCCACCTCTTCCCACCCCTCCTCTTCCCACCCCCCTCCTTGCTCCTCCATAACTCCCCCCCTCGAGCCTCCTATGCGCTGAAAAACAGCTGTTTGTGGCAGGCACTGGGGGGAGGGGGAGTTACTGATACAGGGGTTGCCAGTGGGTGCTCAGCACCCACCATTTTCTCCCCATGGGTGCTCCAGCCCTGGAGCACCCACAGAGTCAGTACCCTGTGACTGCACTGTTGCTTAGGGGTGTGGATTATTCACACGCTTGGGTGATGTCATTATATCAAAGTAATTCTGTAGCATAGACCAGGGCTCAGCTGGAAATGTTTTCTAAGAGGTGGACTGACACTATAAAAGTGAGGGACAAACACCCCCTGGCATCTCTCCTCCTCCTCTTTCAAGCTCTATCCCTCGATGGACTGCTCCAGAAGGAACAAAGGAAGCAGTCGTTACGTGGAAGTAGGGATCCTGCCCCAGAAGTTTTGCCAGTAACACTATTGAGAGCACTTAGTGAGAGAAACTTGCTTTGAATTTAACATAGGCATTAGTTGCGGTTTTATCTTCATTTCTTGTGTAATCATTTCTGACTTTTGTGTCTCATTACTTGTAGCCACTTACAATCTCTCTCTTTGCAGCTAATAAATGTGTTGTATTATTTTATCCACACCAAACACTGCATTCAGACACTATTTATGTTAACAGGATTTGTGCATATCATTTCTACTAATAAATTGGCGGACTCTAGCTGAGCTTGTGTTGTCCAGGAGAGGGCTGGATAGCACAAGGCACATGTTTCTGGGGAGAAGGCTGGGAGTAGGAGTCTGCTGGCATCACTGAGGCTGGTAAAAGCCTGGGGGTGACTGGCAGGTTGCAAGTTCCCACAGCTGAAGCCAGGAGCGACTTACTGTTTGTGAGCCGTCCAGGAGTGGAGGCTACAGCAGCAAAGCAGTGTAAAGGCCACCCCAGGTTACAGGGCGGGGTGACACAGCTACTCACTAGTCTGGATTGGATCCTGGGTATGTCACACACGTGTGGGGTCACAAGTGAGCTCTTATGGGCAGAGAGGCCGGCTGGGTCTGTGCTCCTCTCCAAGCACCTACAGAGAGAGCCGCAGACAAGGTAACAGAAGACAACTGTGCCACTATAAAAAGCACCCAGGCCTCTCTCACCAGCTCAGGATCCACCGCACACTTGGGCAGCATGCTGCATTGGTAGCTCTTTGCCTTTCACTATTACTGTTCTGTTTGCCAGAAGCTGGGAATGGGCGACGGGATGGATCACTTGATGATTCCCTGTTCTGTTCATTCCCTCTGGGGCACCTGGCATTGGCCACAGTCGCCAGACAGGATACTGGGCTAGATGGACCTTTGGTCTGACCCAGTATGGCCGCTCTTATGTTCCATCTGAGGATCTCAAAGCTCTTTAGAAATTCTTTGATTTAGCCTCTTCGCCTGCCCTTGAGACAGATGTTGTTTAGTCTTGTGGCTGTTGTGGCGCTAACTGAGATCATGGCCCTGTGGTGCTGGGTGCTGTGCAGATGCAGAGTTCGAATCTATAGTACGAGACAGTCCTGCCCCAAAGCCCACTGTCTAAACAGACACAACGGGCAAAGGGTAGGAGGGCAAGCAGAGGCACCGTGCGCGGTGAAGTAGCCCAAAGTCTCACAGCAGGTGGGAGGATGATCTGGGAGGAGATCTCAGGTCTCCTGACTTCCAGTTCAAGGCCCTGCTCATTGGACTGTGCTGCTTGCCTAGAAGCTGTGGTTATTATTGATTTTATTTACAAGCAGAGGAATCATTTAAAAAAATTTGAATTGAAAACTGTATTTGGGACATTCCACCTTCGTGCCCCTTCTGGGGCCAATTCCCTTTGCCATTAGTACAGGGGAGTGTCTCAAGGCCAGCCCAGCAGCTGCATGGAAGAGATTATTCGTTATGAACTATGTGCTGAGCTCTGATTATTATCCTCACCTGACAGATGGGGAAACTGAGTCCTGGAGAGGGGCTGTGACTTGCCCAAGAAAATAAGTGAGTCAGTGGTAGAGGAGGCCCACACTCCCATGCTCCTTCCAGAAGACCTTGGTGCCTCTCAATAGTCAGAGGTAGGTTTTGAACTAAAGGGCAAGCAGGTTGGTTGGGACTTCCAAGTGGGGGCATAGGAGAAGGGTTTGCCTGCTGGAGATGGTTTCACTGCTCGGTGAAAATTTTCCCTGGTGGGCAAGTGTATATTATTAGTAATTGTATTAATTACAGTTGTGACTGGGAAGCAACCAAAATCAGAGCCCCATTGTGTGAGATGCTTTACAGAACAGCAGACAGACCCTGCCTCAAAGGGCTTCCAATCGAAATGGATGAGACAGCCCAGGGGAGGTGAAGGGTCTAACACACAAGCGGAGGGGTCAAGGGGATGGTGACTTAATGTCAAGATTGTGTTTGTGGAGTGGGGATCAGCTAAACGGAAACACAAGGGGAGAGGAAAGGGCAATGGGGACAGAACAGGTGAGGAGAAGAAGGGCAGGGGGGTATAAAGGGGAGAAGCGTGTTGAGGTGAAGAGACGCGAGGGTGGATGAGGGGGGTTGGAGCCAACAGCCCATCATCACAGGGCGGAGAAAGACCAGTCAAACCTGTAGAAAATATTATCATTGTCAGTCAGTCCTGATTAAGCTGCTCCTGCAGTTCTTCCACCGGCTTCAGTGTCATCATAACCTGTAACAGATAACCTCAATAACATGCAGCATTATGCCCTGCCTTTTTGTACAGAAGGGGAAACTGAGGCAACTGGAGCAGGGCAGTGACTCGCTCAAGGTTGCCAAGGAGCCAGTGGAAGAGCTGAGCACAGGACTCGGATCTCCTGACTCCCCAGCATGCATTCTATTGACTGGAACACATAGGGCTCAGTAAACCCTGAGTTTGTTACGAGACGATAAAGCTTTGCTGAGTCTGTCTTTTTTTACAGCATCTTTCAAAAAACAGAGACTGATTTGCATTTTAAAAAACCCACCAGTTACCGCACAGAAAAATGCTATTCAGATGTTCCCAGAGCTCAGGAATAAAAATTCCTTCCCTTGCTCTCGGTTCTTCTGTCTCAAATATATTTGGGGCCAAATTGCACAATACTTATTGCTAATGTTTGTGCCATGAATATTCATTGCATCCCCGGGGCCTCGAGACTCCAGTGGAAAAGCAAGTGCAGGCGGCGTAGCAGCCCTGCATGCTGCTGTGCTCTGCTCTTTGGGGAGGGTAAACACATCGGGGTGGGGGAACTTGTTTGGATAGGATGGGAGCTGTGGGATACTAATGGCATCTTGGAGTCTTTAGGGAGTGCTGGAGAAACTCCATTAAACAGCGCAGTGAAGGCCTTTTAAACAAACAACTCACATAAAACCATTAAACTGACTTAATTGCAAGGAAAAAGCCCTGCACTCAGCTGGGCTTTTGAACATACTTTGTCTCGCTCTCCGTCTTGTTTTCTTTCTTTCTCTGAGGCGCTCTTTGGGGGGTATCCCTGCCCCAGGCCACAGGAGATTCTCCCACTGACCAAACTCATAGGGTCAGACTAGTCCCCACTGGGAAGGCTTTATTGGATTGTCAAGTGCAACCCTGTGCTGGGGCATCTACCCCACACAAGCCCTGTGCAGTTAACCCTGTGACTGATTGCACCTGGAGAAGTGTCAGGGCTGATTGGGCCTAATTAGGGTGACCAGCTAATAAATGTGAAAAATTGGGATGGGGTGGGGGGTAATAGGCGCCTATATAAGATAAAGCCCCAAATAGTGGGACTGTCCCTAGAAAATCAGGACATCTGGTCACCCTTGGCCTAATGGCTGATGAAGCCCAGCTGGCAAAGGAGCTGGGACAGGCGTAAAAAGCGGCCGTCGATGGCAAGAGAAAGGGCTGCAGCAAGGAGCTCTCTAGTCGCTTCCAGGAGAGAGTTGGGTCTGCTCTAGTCGAGGGGGAGTAAGCCCTGGGAGCCTGCCTGTGAAGATAGACTCTGGCAAGAACCTGAGAGGGTGGAGTATCCGCAGGGAGCAGAGGAGACTCCAGGGGTAGGCTAGAAGACAGAGAAAGGAAGGTAGGAGAGAGTCCAGGGAAATGGCGATAGGGTCTGAGGCTGGGCAGACTGTAATTGCTGGGTACAGGGTCCCTGGAACGTGGAGTAGTGGATGGACCCAGGTTCCCTCCCCAGCCAGTGGGGAAGTGGCACAGTCTAAACAGTGGAAGAGAAGACTGCCTGAGACAGATCATCCAGTGGGACTTTGATACCCCAGAAGGAGAGAATGACAGTGTCCTGGCTGGAGCCATGAAGAGGTGGTACTAGAGTTCAGAGAGAGAAATAGAGGGAGCACCAAGGGTGGGATTGTCACACTGGTTGAGAGCTAATCCTTAGATGTGGCCCCAAGGGGACATCACTGTGGTGAGTAGCAAACCTCATGTCACACACACACAGCTGCAGATGTTGCTCAAATAAGGGCAGCCCTACCCCTGCTGCCTGGGGCTCCTTTCCTTCCCCAATCAGTCTAGTAGCTGCTTTCTCCTCCCCAGGGCTACTTTTAACCCCTTCTGGGCAGGAGCGGGTCAGCACCCCGCCGCGGCTTGGTTTGGGATTGTTTTGTGTGTGCCTTTTTGCGGTAGCCAACCTCTGCTAGAGACACCTGCATAGGATCCAGGGACTCTTTGCCAGCTGCTTGTGAAGCAGAACCTCCCTTTGTTTGTGGACAGGGCCTCTTCTCCTTGTCCTGTGCATGGTGGACTGGGTTCCTTGTTTTTTCTCCATGACCTTATCCTTGGCTTAAGGTCATTACTTTGCTCAACCAAACAGCCTCATTCCCCCTCACTTCCTCTTGCTTTGAGCTCTAGCTGCAGTTATAAGGAACATCAAGCACTACCTATTTGATTGGCAGATGGCTAAAGCTATTCAAATAGCAGCACGGTAGACTCCCAGGATCTGTCTCTGCCCTCAGTTGCTGTGGTGTAAACCCAGAGTGACTCTACTGACTTCACAGGAGTGACTCCAGATTGATGCTAGCCTAGCTGAGCCCAGAATCTGGCCCACAGACCTGGGCCTGGTCCTTTTCACACTCACACACGTGCAGTCTCTCACTCGCTCATGCAGACCGTCACCTTCCTCTCTGTATGTCTCCTTGCAGTCAGCAGGCATGGCACACGCCACTGTGCAAACCCTTGTAGGCCTGTGTACACTCCCGGGGCATGCACGCAGGCAGGCAGGCTCCATGTGTACACATACCCATCAATGTCTGGCTCCCACGCCACCGAGGCTGTTTAATAATGTTCGGTTCTTGGATGTTACCCAGCTTGCTGGCTGGCTGGGTACAAGCCTTTCAGGCAATCAGGCCGTAATCGAGCTAGTGGAAGCAGAATGTCCCCCCAGATAAAATTTACAAGGCCTGAGTGAGCCTGCTGGTGGTGTCGAGCGATTTGGTAATGAGCATCTGAGCTGGCCAGATTGCTTGGGTAGTTTTATTCTGCATAGATGAGCAGACAGAATTTCAAAAAGAAGTCATAGATATAAGCATGCCCAATACCCGGCAGTGGTTCATTTTAGCATGGAAGCTGACCCTGGTAGGGGTGGGGAGGATCAGAGAGCCAGGAGGAAGGAAACGTTTCCAGCTGAGAAACGCTTCCAGTTAGAAGCCTTAAGCTCCCTCCTCCCTAACCCCAAAGACTTTCTTTAGCAAGTTTCAATGGGTTTTTAATCCACTGACAATTCTCTTTTCTTGTTTTTCTGTGTGCGTAGTGTGTGTTCTCAGTAAAGATTGTACTACAGTGCTAATAGCTCTCCGAGTGTACAGGTATTGTGAATAGATTGGGATAGTGTGTGTGAATGTTGGTTGAGATACAATTCTAATGTGTGGGTACGGTGTGTCAAATGGCACTATATTTAAAACACAGTTCTGTTACCTAGTGTGGGTGTGCAGTTGTTATATTACCAGGTTTACAATGCATTTCTAATACCAGTGGGTGGCTAAATATGGAGGAGGTTACATGTGATACCATTTGTGTATCTGTCGTGCAGTTTATGGCTCAAGTTTGAATGTCTGAACATGTATGTATTAACATGCACTAAGGCATAGCTCAGGTCACTGGGAACTGTGGTACAGTACTTATGTCTGGGTATATGGTAGAGTAAGGTGTTTCTCCTGTGTGCACATCTCATGTGTGATCGCTGATCAATTCTAATACTTGTGTGCTGGGAGGGAGGCGTTTGCATATATTGTACGTGTTTGTTTGGGGAAACTAGAACACAAGTCTAATGTCTGAGTGCACAAAGTTTGTGCGTTGTGATGTGGAGGATTGCGATACAACTTGTGCATGTGAGTGTGAGCTGCCCTGTGATGGTGGGTTTACATCTGTTGGCTGCTGTGTGTGTGTGTGTGTTCAGCCAGGTGGCACAAGGAATGTCTGTGTGAGGATGGGTTTACAGGTACGTGCTAACTTGTGTTGGCCCAGTTGCTGCTGAGGAAGACTGTGCTTGGCTGAACGCCTGTGTGCAGCACTGAATGATAGCTCACGGCTGTTTCTTGGGCTCTGTGTGTGACTGAATACTGTCCCTCACATCAGTGTGGGCTCAGCTCACATTATTGAAAGTTAGAAAAAAATGATTTTTCTTCTCATTTACTACACACTCTCCGCTTTCAACAGCACTACCCCCTGAGTGCCGCCCTCTCTGCAGAAACTTCCATCACTGGCAGACAGGCTCTAAGATGGTGGGGTGTAATTTTTTTTTCTTTATTTCAGGAGCCTCATTAAATCCTCATTTACTGGAGCCTCTGCAAGCCAAGGGTTGGTCTGGTTTTGCCTGCACAGCTTCCTAATCCTTGTGAGTAACACACTGGAAAAAGGTTAACACCTCCCAAATGGACTACCTGCTGGAGATGGTGATTCAGGTCTGTTCTCCGTTTTCTCTGCTGCTCTCTGGATGCTACTGGTTGACACCTCTGTGGGATCGGTTAGGCATGGTGTGTCTTTGTGTGGAAAGTGTCAGGGACCCTGGTAGGATCAGGGAGTCGATGACTGGACGTAAAATGGAGCTTTACACTTTTAGTTCAATCTGGCATAGGCCAGAACTGATTAAACATTCTTACTATCCAGTGGCTGTGTGGCAGCCTGTGTGAAGCTATAACTGGCACCATTATTGGCAGTCCCAGCAGACAGGCAGGACCTGAATGGGGAGTGAAGGTTGAATCGCCATCTGGCTTCCTGCAGGTACAGTGGCACTGCTTCACCACTGTAGTGCTTCAGGGAAGATGCTGCTTATGCCTATGGAAGGACTTCCCGCATGGGTGTAAGTAATCCACCTCCCCAACAAGTGGTAGCTAGGTTGATGGGAGAATTCTGCTATTGCCCCAGCACTGTCTACATTGGGGCTAGGTCAGTTTAACTGCATTGCTTGAGGGAGTGGATTTTTCACACCCCGGAGCCACATAGTTATACTGAGCTAATTTCCTAGTATAGACCAGCCCTAAGTGAGCACATGCCATTGCTCCTGGTTGTGCTGTAGATAAATGCATGACTCCTGTTTCTGGTGCTCTCCCAACAGCACCACCCATTAACTACCTCCCCTCCGGCACTGAAAAATGTCTGTATTATAAGCAGGACTCATTTGGTTCCAGAAACCCAAAGTTACGTGACCACTGCTTGAGTTATAGGAGAAGCTATGCAGGCTGGTTAGCTGCCCTAGTGAGGGACAAGACCATAAAAAGGACTCTTCATCACTGGAGCTAATAACCATGGTCTCCCACCTCTCCTCACTAAATGTTTTGTTCAGTCTTTGTCGATGGGTAATCCTGACACAACAGTTGTAGAGAAAACAGTGTACTAGGTAACTACTATATGGAGCATTTTCTAGAGGCAGGGGTACTTGGGTTGTGGCTTAAAAAAACAATTCCAAAAATTCTAGAGTAATGGCTCCCAATGCTACTGTGATACCGCAGTGCTAGAGTGTGATTGCAGAATTCTGTCGTAGGTTTGTTTTAAGGTGGTTTTATTAAATCCCAAGTTGGATAAGGATAGGTCAGCATAATGCCACAGAGATTCACTTGTACCAACAATAACTAGATTTCTGTGCCCACAATCTAACTGCTCACTGCTCTAGAAATCTCTGTCCTTCAAGTTCTGTCCTCTCTGCCATCCTCTGAGATAAAGGGAGTCTGACTGGCAGCAGTGAGGTACAGGGAAAGGGCACTCACTATACCAGAGTTGCAGAGTGCAAGTGGGACTCCTGCTCCAACAGAGGGTGCTCCCAATTGCTTCTCCTGCCATCTGCACCCTCTGGGAGAGGAGACTGTTGCAACAGAATTAGAGGCCGTGTAAGTAAGAACTGCCCTATAGGACCAAGTGGGTGGTCCTGCTACGCTGTCAGTGGCCAGCCTGCCAACAGTGGCCAGTAATAGAAACGCAAACACTTTTCAACCCTTTCTGCACATTAACTAGCAAATCCTCACAATATTCAGCAGAAGAGTCTTGTGGCTAAAGCACAGCAGATCTGGGTTCCAGCCTGCGTCAGAGCTAGGAATTTTGGTGTGAGCTTGAGTCAGTCACGTAGCCTCTCTGTGTCTCAGTCTCCTCATCTATAAAACAGGGGTAATATTATTTCCTTCCCTGGGGATGTGGTGTGGAGGCTCATGTGTTCCAGTGATAGCTGTCAGGAGTTTTAACTCCTCATAAGTCCTCTCAAGCTGAGCAGGGTGAAGTGAAGTTCTGGAAACCATGCTGGCCATCAGCCCTTTTTTGTGCCTCAAAGCAACATCTGATGGCTCAGGATAGATTCAGAATATTATTGAGCTGCCAGAGGCTGGGAATGAGTGACAGGGAATGGATCACTTGATGATTGCCTGTTCTGTTTATTCCTTCTGGAGCACCTGGCATTGGCTGCTGTCAGAGGACAGGATACTGGGCCAGATGGACCTTTGGTCTGACCCAGTATGGGTGTTCTTATGTGGTGTTTGTGAAGCTTCCTTCACCAGTGTGGAAGTGGGTTTGAGAGTCTCAAAAGAAAGGCAGAAGTGGGAAAACTCCCCCTCACTTACAGGGGAGGTAGCTGAGCCAGAGGCTAAGCAGTGCCTACTTTGTAATGAAAGAGATGCTGGAGCTCAAGCAATTTTTTTGCATTCATAACTGATGGTGCAAGCCCAGAGGTGCTGGGGCTATGAACAGCGGAACCCAGAGGTGTTGAGGCTCAGTCCTGGCACAAATTAAGCACTAAGTGATGGGTGCAAAGTGTAAGTGGGGGAGAAGAGCAGAAGGGAGAGCCTGGTAATGTACAGCGCCTCTTAAGGTGTCCACAGCCAGCTGCTTTATTAGGAAGGCCTGAAACACCTCTGCAGGGCACCTGCGGTGCGATGCTGTGACTGCCAGTGCTGGAGCAGGGGAAGGCTGCCCCATCTCAGCTGGGGAGCAGCTTGCTGCCGCACGCAGGCAGCCAACACGAGAAGTGTAGCCCCGCCGCCCTGCGCAGGAGGATGGACCAGGCAGGCTGGGTAAGGAGCAGGACCGGGAAGCGCAGGCTGGGTGCAGCAAAGCACCCTCCCCGCCAAGCCTCAACTCGCGACTGCCCCGGCGCCAGCCTCTGCCGGCAGCAGATATAGCTCGGCTGAACCAACGCTGCAGTCCCTGCAGGGGGAGAGGAAAGCCAAGCCAAGCCGCAGCGCAGGACGCCTCGGGCGCGGCGCGGCGCCCGCTGAGCCCCGGCACTGCTGTCACCCCGCGGGCGGAGAGGGTGAGAGCGGAGGGGGCGCGCGGGGGCCTGATTTCAGCGCCCCCCCCCGGCTGGCCGGCGAGCGATGGTAGGAGCCGAGACCAAAACAAAGCGGGGCGGCAATAAAAGGCGGCGGCGGCGGCTCGCTGGGCTGGGTGCGGGGGAGGCGGTCCTGGCTGGTGGGGCTCCGGGCGGGCCGGTGCGCTCCGGGGGTGCGGGGTGCGTGCGCCGGGCGGCTCAGGAGCCGGTGCGTTCCCGGTGCCTTGGGTCAGGGCCAGAGGAGCCGGTGGGCTCCGGGTGCCCTCGGTCCGGGCTGTGCCAGGCGGGGCGGTGGGGAACAAGCCCGCTCCGGTGCTGCAGGAGGAAGGGGAGCCCCGGTCCTTGGGCACCGTAGCGCTCGGGGCGGGGGGGATCAGCAGCCCGGTGGCCGGGCGCCCGCCGAGAAGAGCGCATCCCCCCCTGCCCACCGCTGTGTTCCGGCCACCGGCCACCCGCACGGCTGCTCCCACCGGCTGGGCCGAGGTAAGCGCTGCCCCCACGCCGCGCAGGGGTCCGGGGGCGCAGGGGACAAGGCTGCGGCCGCGGGAAGGGAGCGGGGGAGGTGTGTCCCTGCTGGGGGGGACCCAGGAGCTCGGGACCCAGCTGCGTCCGATGGCGGACAGGACCCGGCTCCGAGCCCCAGCCGCCCCGTTAGGCCCCTCTGGGTCACTTGGCTGGGCTGCGGAGTCTGAGTCTGGCAGGGCCGGGGGACGGCAGGGGCTTGCGATGGCTGCAGCGGATCAGTCCCTGGGCCGGGGTGCGTGCGGCGCGCTCTCCGGGCGGGCTTTGGAGAGGTCCCGAACGGGCCCAAATGAGAGTTTCCCCGGACGGTGACTCTGTCGTGCACCGATTGCGCTGGGGCTGCGGCGGGATCCTGTTCGCTCCAAGCGGAGTGGCAGGAGGGAGCCGCGCTGTGTCCCAGGCTGGGCGGGAGGCTTGGTGCCGGTCCTGAGAACCAGCAGGGTGGAGAGGGTCCCGGGGGCGCACAGCGCCTGTGTGAATACGGAGATCTGATCCAGATTGGCAGCTCCTAAAGTGCAGCTAGGACAGGGTCCTGTCTCGGGCAGTGGCCCGCACCAATGTGTCCGAGGAGGGCGTAAGAACCCCACAGCAGCAGTTATGGGTCAATCTGCTCCCCTCATTAGGTCTTACCCTAACAGAGCTCAGGGCATGGGTCCAGGGTTTGAACTCCAGCTAAAGCCTTCTCTCCCCCTACCACCTTCCCTCAACATACACATCCTGCTAACCCAAGACCCCATGAGAGTGGAGGGTCCGAGCCTGAGGCAAGCTGGCACCCAGGGTTCAAGCCCTCAATGGACTTGTATTTTGGGCAGACTCCCAGAGCAGCCATGGGCTGGCTTCCTTTGTCCTCTGGACAGTTCAGTTTGGTGGGCAGTGAAGTTTTCCCACCCGGCACCATGGACAAAGGGCTACAGTGGCCACATGGTGGGATGTCTGGGATGTGGGTGGTTGGACTCCGGCCTGCATAATGCAGTGCAGATGCCGGAGCCCCAGGCTGGGGCCCAATGTTGGACAGTTCTAACCTGAGGTTACAAATGAGGGTAGATGCCCAAGCCCTAGGTTAGCAAACCCAGGCTCTGTTACTTTGAGTTCTACTAACCCTGGGCTTCCGTTGCAGTGACTTCATCAGGAGAGCAATGTGTGTCCCCCAAACTAGACCAGTTTCTGTGTATTGCTTTGTTGTCTGTTTGTATTGCTGTAGCTTCTGGGAGCCTCAGTCATGGACCAGAACCCCGTGTGCTAGGTGCTGCAGAAACCCAGAACAGAGAGAGCTCCTGCCCCCAAGGGTTTTACTGTTTATTCTGGTTTATTATTAATGTGTGAAGGGCTGGGCTGTAGGGATCAGACTTTCCAAAGTGCTGGGCATCCACCGAAAACAAAGGGAGCTGCTCTGAGCTGGGCTCTTTTGAGAATCTGCCTCTAGGGTGGCTAGGAAAGAGGCCTTGGGTGAATGGGGGCACATGGGAATGAGAGAAAATCAGCCCTCTGTTAGGACAGGTGCAGGATGCTACACATGTCCTGCATTGAGCCCTGGTTCTGTCCTGTTCCATTTGTTTCCCACACACAGAAACCCTTGTACTCTCCCAGCAGTAGCATGCCAATTACGTTGCTTCTGCTTATGCAATTACTGGGATAGCATTTTGACAGCTGAACCAAGTCTGTTAGGGTTTAATGTAATATACCGGCAAATCAGAGCCTTTTAAAACCAGGCTGGTGCATGCTCGGTTTTGCCTCTGGAGGATGCAGGATCAGTGAAAGAGGGTGAGTAGGTGTGTGTTAGGGAGATCAGTCTATCAATTTGCTGCTGCTGTTCTTGAATCAGAATACACTCTAGATGATGGAATAAACACGCACACGTGTAATGTACCAACCTACCAAACTCAATGAAAGGAAAAAAAAAAGTCTAGCCAAAAGTGGGATTAGATTTTGGAACTTGGTTGTGTTATTTCGTATGAGACCAAACTTTATTCAGGACCCCTCCATCCCACTCCTCCCTACCACCCCTGTCAAGCACTGATAAAGCTATCCACAGCAGCAGCGCCTCTCTCTCTCTCTCTGATTGCTCTGTGTCTGGATGGAAACCTAGCAACACAGTAACTGCATTGTGGGAAAACGTTTCAATAGCTGGATTTCTTTTGTCATACCCGGAACATCTTCAGAGGTTAGAAACATCAAGCCACTCTCTCTAGCACCTTGCAGAGGCTTATAGGTTGATGGCCTCAGAGCCTGGAATAATACAGATGTGGGTTGGTGAGAGAGACAACAGATGAAACAAGTCTCTTCAATATGGTGAAAGATCTGCTCCCTAGCCCCATCACTCTCCCTGCAAAGACTGCCGTTCCTGTGAGGGGAACACTTCCTTAGGGATGGGCAATTCATATCTAATAGAAAAACCATGCAAGGGGAAACTAGCCATCACTATTTTTAACTGTTTCCCCTAGATCAGGGGTCGGCAACCTTTCAGAAGTGCTGTGCCGAGTCTTCATTTATTCACTCTAATTTAAGGTTTCATGTGCCAGTAATACATTTTAATGTTTTTAGAAGGTCTCTTTCTATGTCTATAATATATAACTAAACTATTGTGTTGTAAAGTAAATAAGGTTTTTAAAATGTTTAAGAAGCTTCACTTAAAGTTAATTAAAATGCAGAGTCCCCCCACACTGGTGGCCAGGACCCGGCAGTGTGAGTGCCACTGAAAATCAGCTCGCGTGCTGCCTTTGGTACACGTGCCATAGGTTGCCTACCTCTGCCCTAGATACATGGTGGGGAAAGCTAAGGGACCAGTGGCCCAAAACAATGTGTAATGGCGCAATATGTGCCCTCCTGACTGGGGACTGGAAAATAGTATCCGTGTTGTTTCAGTCAGCCACTGCTACGAAGAATATGATTCCGTTTCTGCAGTATGTGGGGCCAAATTCATCCCTGGGGTAACAATACTGAAGTCACTTGTTACATGCTGGCTAGATTTAGCTCTCTGGGCTGGATTTTGCCATTCTTAGCTACAGTGAGAGATACCTTGCCCTGTGAATAGTCCCTTTGATCTGAGTGCATGAAGGCACCTCACGGTGAGTAAGAGCAGGAGAACCTGACCATCTATATTTAGTATTCAGAGTACTGCAGAATTAAATGATTTAATGTGGACAAAGCCTCTACTTGGTTGGTCTAGAGATGGTCACAGGTTTTGTTACCTGTTCTTAAAAATAATGCTTTGCCCTTTATCGTCCATGGTTGATTCCATCCAAAGTTCTCATGCTTTATGAACATTAAGCCCCACAAACACTCCTGTGAGGCGGGTGAGAAGAGGTGATCACTTAGGGGAGAACTTTGAACAGTTGGGTGTTGATCATTCATCGGCTGCAGATCAGGAGGGTGAGCATTTTAATGCTTTGTATAGTATGAGTGTGTAGGGGTAGTGTGTGTGGTATTGTGAGTGATTATGTAGGGCTGTTAATTTGTTGCTGTGGATTGGGGCAGAGGGTGTGGGGGTGTGTCAGCCAGTTCATCTCCCCGCCCCGCCACTCCAAAATCCTCTTATGATGTCAGTTATCCAAGATAAAAACCCCACTACTTATATAAAAACTTGCCTGTTGTGTACAAGTGCTTAATGAATAACCTTTCCTGAAAGCAGAGTGGGATTGGAGTTTTTGCCTTAGCTCAGTGGTTTAAGCATTGGCCTGCTAAACCCAGGGGTGTGAGTTCAATCCTTGAGGGGGCCACTTAGGGATCTGGGGCAAAATCTTGGTCCTGCTAGTGAAGGCAGCGGGCTAGACTTGATGACCTTTCGGGTCCCTTCGAGTTCTATGAGATAGGTATATCTCCATCTATCTATATGTCTGGAATATCTGGATAAGTCGTGATTTTTATTTCTGAAGTTACAGTCTGAGTGATATTGCTGCGATCTCTGTGTGTGCCAATGCACAATAAACCCTGGTGTGGCTCTCTTACCAGGGAGCATTTAGCATAAAGTTGGTTTAATCTTCTAATCTTATCAAGCAAGGACAAAAATTAGAACTTAACAGTTTAATTCATTAAAAAAAATAATCAAACCCTGTTATGTTTGTCTGTGTAGAGCATATGATTTCTCTCCTTTGATTTGCTTTATAGGCTTATTTTATTATCCATTGTTTGTTTAAAAGCTTGTAACTATAGATACAAGATTGGTGATGAAAGGTACCTGGTAATTAACTCTCCTCTTCTATAGGCTTATCTAGTATTCATGTAAGTTGTTTTCAGAGCTAAGGCCAGCAAAGTCTGAATGAGAGGGATCTGTGTGGCATCCCCAGCTGCTACTGGTTTGGCAGATGGAGACAGTGAGAGTTGTGGGTCTTGGGATTGGGCGCCTCAGTGGGGAGAAGTCCCATTTACTACTTGTCTCCTTTGTTTCTATCAAGAGGAGCAGGCAGTGCCCTCATTTTTTCCGATGCTGAGAGATCACGTAGTCATCTATATGTGCAGGCAGAGGGATTGTGTCACACGACCCCCTATCTGGTCACAGTTCTCATGAACATCTTTTCCGAGGGCCGGATTCTGCCTCCCTTACTCACGTTGGGAGCACCGTACTCCTGAATTTAGGGCGGGGGCTACTCCAGGAGTAAGGAACTACACTGTGGATGTGACTCAGCACTCACTGAAGTGCCATTGGTTTCAAAGGGCTGTGAATCAATCCCAGTGCAAGTCGTGGGGGCGGAATCTGGCCCTAAATTAGTAACGAAAGAACATGAAGATGACTAAAAGCCCAGTCTGGCTCCCAGTGACTTCCGGGGGAGCTGGGCTGGGTTCTGCAGTGCTGATTCTGAATATACATAAGCATGTGCTTAAAGATGAGCATGGAGCCATCCTACTGAAGGCAACGTGTTAAAGATCTAGATGTGGCTAGATCCCTTTCTGACCCGGCAGCCGGTGGTTACTGTCAGAGCGTTGGTGATGATATGGTACCTGGTGCTGTCATTAATACACCTCTGCAGCACCAGGAGGGAAGATTTTTTTGTGAGATCTCTGCATCACACTGAGTCATGCAGAATAATATATAAAGACTGATTAGTAACACACATGGGGTGGGAGTGGAGGGATACAGATCTTTTTTAAAAAACAAAACAAAACAACAAAACTGTCAAAACAAGCCACAGGTATGTAATTTTGGCTGCGTAGGATCTGTGGGGCTTTTTCTTTGCAGGGAGAGAATAAATAAATAAAAATGCTAAACCAGCGACAAAAATAGAACCAGTCTAGTCCTTCAAAGCATCCCTTTAGAGGAGTTAAAAACTCGCATTGATGGGAAAAACAGATCAAATTCTTGCTCCAGCCACTAGATAAAGGCTAAAAAAAGAATGCATCTGAGTGGCTGAAATATTAGGTTGTCTCAAGAAAACATGATTGGTTTTTGGATGCGTATTTTTTCCATGCTGTATTATGCCAGTTTTTGTCGCTGGAAGTGAAGCCCCCGATCTTCTGCACTACATTCCAGTTCAGCAAAGCACTTAAGTGCGTGCTTAACTTTAGGCACATGCTTGGGGCTTGAAGTTAAGCCTGTGCATTAGTGAATAAGAATGGATTTAAGCGTGTGCTTAGATGCTTTGTTGCAGTGGGGCCTAAAATATGCACATTCCGCCCCTTGAAAGTAATACCAGTTAAGGGAATCTTCTGAAGCCAATTGGATTGTAAACTTGTTGGCCCAGGGACTGTCTCTTACTGTGTGTGAGTGTGTGTGAGGATCTGGCACACCGGCAGCCTAATTTTGGTTGGGGTGTGTCAGCGCTGCAATAACACCAATCATGAGCAAAGCTAGTGGAATGTCTCTTAGGGAGCCCAACGGGGACTGGAAAAGGATCCAAAAGAACAGACTAGTTTTAAACGACTGTTTTCCATTCATTAAACCAGAGCCCCCAGATGTAGAAACCTAGAATTCTTAGTTCCTACCTGACAATCTTATTTGACCCAGGAGAAGACCTAGATCTGGGCTGGGCTGGATACGTTTTCTGTGTCCCATTTTGAATAGAACAGCCAACCCTTTAGAAAAGGGGCTCACCTGTGGACCTGGTTTGCTTCCTGATATTCCTTTACTTGTTTAACAAATCGCCACTGGATTGTCGCTCAGTATATTGTATAATCCAAGCTTTGTCCGGTCCCTGGGCTTGTTTTATGCTTGCAGGCTTCAGGAGTTCCTGTGGGGTTGGTTGAGGAAATGTGAGCAGAACAGAGACTTCCAGGGTCCTTAATCCCCTTGCATTTGGAATTGCTTCAGAAAAAGAATACAGTAATAATGTAGCCATTCATCTGTGCATGGATCCAAACAAACAATTTGGGGCCTGAGTCTGCCATCCTTGCTCAGGCAAAACTTCCAGTGATTCCAATAGTTAGGCCTGAGTGAAAACAGCAGAATCTGGTCCCTGAATGGGGGCATTAGCTCTTGAGAACTGTGACTCTCAGGTGGTTTGACTGTTTAGTCGCACTGCCTTGAACAGATGTTCCATCCATCTGCAAGGTGGCGGGATTATCTGTGGTGGAAGTCGATACACAATGCAAGGATGGCTCCTCTTAGCCTTTTGGCTAAGACGCCTGATGCGTCCAGTCTGGGGGCCTCTTCTAGCTCTCATTAGAACTGTTTTTGCCATTGATTTCAGTGGGAGTGGGATTGGGTGGTCTGGGGCTGGTGTCCGATAGGCTCTTCCATCTCTGAATGCTATGCTCTGACCCATTAAGACTTCTGTCCTGGAGGTGCACGAGACACAGGCCTTGAGCTCTGTGGCTTGTTCAGCAGGCTTGGAATCCAAAGTCCAGCCCCTTCCTGGGCCCTGTCTCTGGCCAGGTGCCAGCTCTTTGCAGATAGCTAATTGAGATGGTGGTGGCAGGGGGTGGCTTTGTTCAAAAGCAATGCAACAGTTTCATTAATTGGAAACCTGCTGTGGCTGGAGTGGGATCTACTAATGAAGGTAGCTGGATACCTGCTCATCTGAGTACATCCAGGGTCTTGCGTCTCCTGTGAATTATGGCCCTTTTTGCCCTATGGCTCATTGTCTCCGTGGCAGCAATATTGGTGACACACACATTTCAGGCCCCATAGCGGAACTATGATGATTTTGATTGACTATCAGGCTGAACTGTGGGAGTTTTTCCCCTGCAGGCTTTGATGGGTTCAGGGTTGGTCCCGCTGTTTCAAGGTGATAAGGGTGGAATGGAAAGGACTGGAGACTGAAACCCGAATGTGCAGCAAAACTGCCTGGATGTCTGCCTACAAGTCTTGTGACAGAGGCCCAGCATGTCCATTTCACTTGTGAGAACAGCATTCCAGAGCTGGGTGGGTGGGGCAGGGGAGGGAATGAGGAAGTAGTTGCTTTTTATCTCAGGAGTGGGGAGGAAAAGCACCTGGTGATAGCATTACAGGTTTATTTTTGGGGGAGGGACGGGAGGGTGTAGAGGTGGTGCTGGATAACACTGGTTATTGTGCCTTTTGGGTTCATGATGGCCCCATAGATCAGATGCAAGAGGCTCATCGCTTGATGGGGCTGTCAGTGGGTTTGCGGAAAAGAAGCATGGTGCGCAGGTGTGATTCTGGGTTTATGGCTTTGCAGCTGGCATGTGATGGTGCTATTCTTGTGGTACCTGTTTGTACTGCCAGTTCTATCTCCTCCTCCCCGGGAAGAGACTATTTGGGAAGAGACTCTGGCTTCCATGCAGCATAGACAGCTGTGGCTTTGTGATTTACTGTTCATCAGAGATGAAAGAGTCGAATCTCGCTTCATTTCTGGCCCAGTTATGTAGAAATGTCCAGCTTTTCCATTGTGATATTAATTTGATCCTTGGGTGAGTAAGAGAGTGGCCGGCTGAGTAGAATTACATGGGATGGGAATATGACAATCAGCAGGCTACGGTTATTACTGAATGTGAGCGATTTATATTGCATTCACCAGCCTGCACTTCTGTCTATTAAGGTGTGTGGATTAGCTTTATTTTCCATAGCTCTCTCGAGTAAATGGTTCTACCCAGACAGCAGCTGGGACAAGCAGCAGAGTTAGGATTTAACAGCCTTCGATTGGAGTTTATACCTTCCGATCTTGGAGCTCTGAGTTCTTAACTGTAACAGTAGGTGGCACTGCTCTGTGCATCTCGAATCTCGGAGGCAGCTTCACCCACTCCTTCCTAGCCACCTTCGGCTTTCAGACAACGCTTTACGATGGGGAAGGGGATCTGAGCTCAGATCCCATAGTGCTTGATGCCCTAGAAATATCTTAGTCAAACCTGCAAGAGAGCCTGACGTTCTGTGAGTAGAGTAACCATCTCGATCCCTGGTGTGCTGAGCGCTCCCAACGCCTCTTGACATCACTGGGTGCTCTGCACCTCATAGGCAGGGCCGCCCAGAGGATTCCGGGGGCCTGGGGTCTTTGGGAATGGGGGGGCCTCTGCTTTGGTGGTAATTCGGCAGCGGGGGGTCCTTCCGCTCCAGGACCCGCCGCTGAAGTGCCCCGAAGACCCGCGGCCGAAGTGCAGCCAGGTCTTCAGCAGTAATTTGGCAGTGGGGGGGCCCCCGCAGCAGGTCTTCGGGGCACTTTGGCGGCAGGTCCTGGAACCGAAGGACCCCCCGCTGCCAAATTACTGCCGAAGACCCAGCTGCACTTCGGTGGCGGGTCCTGCTTTGGCGGTAATTCGGCGGTGGGGGGTCCTTTTGCCCTAGAGCGGAAGGGACCCCCCGCCGGCAAAAACCGGGAGTGGAAGAAGCTCTGGGGGACCCGGGCCTAGCGAGAGTTTTCCGGGGCCCCTGGAGCAAATGAAGGACCCCACTCCAGGGCCCCCGAAAAACTCTTGTGGGGCCCGGGGCCTGGGGCAAATTGCCTCACTTGTCCCCCTCTCTGAGCGGCCCTGCTCATAGGACAGAGCAGGATGTAGTTTAAGGAACCCTGCCTGCCTTCACTGACGTCAGTGGCCAAGCTCCAGCTGACTGGATGGGAGCAGGATCAGACCCACTTTGTGCTGGAAGCATAGCAACCTCCACTCCCATTGGATCCTGCAGGTCCTGCCTGTCATTGCCTAGCAGCTTTTTTTACTGAGCGGAAGCTGAGGATGCTGCGCATCCTGGCCTCCCCTCCCCCCCGTGAGGGGTTAGCTTGTGTCCTAGTCCTGCTGGGATTGTCAGGAGCTGTACAAAGAAGAGTGGAGGAATCTGGATGCTGCCTCATTTTTCTTCCTTCCCCAAATGTAGGACCTGGTCCTCCTGGTCATTGGTACCACCCCACTGCCTTTGATGGGAGCAGCATTGCCTCCTTGTCTTCCTTCCTGAGACTAGCAGGGCCTCACTCTCCTTAGCTGAGGGTGAATAAGGCACCCAGCAAAGACCTCTGAGCAGTCCCGTGCCCTTGCAATCAGCCCAAAGGCCTGTTGGGAGTCGAGAGAGGCAGGGTTTTATGGGCCCCGGGGCTCAGAGCAGAGTGCGCATGGCACAGATCAGGGACCCTCACGTATGTTCGATACTGACATCAGGATTCCACAGATGGCTGTAACCTTGGACGCCTGCCCCCTTTATTCTTGTCTAGAGTTCTCTGTTTGCTGGGAGAGGAGGTGGGGGAAGCGGGGCTGGAATACTTTCCTCGCCATCTGCCTTAAGGCATCAGACTCGTGAGCTGGCACCATTAATTTCTGATCTCAGCCAAACCTTGTTAATAGAGAACATTCCTGATGAACTGAAGGCAGTTCACGTTCCATAGACTCTGTGGAGGTGGGGAGGCGGCTGTGCATGCAGGGGATGAAAAGAGAGGCTCTGACAGTCGTCTGTGTGGTTTTATTTTAAGCTGCTGATCGCTTCGAGTAGCTGTTTGTTCATGCAGGGAAGTCAGAGGTGAAAATCGTTTATTCGCATACTCTGGACTCGAGGGTTTAGACATTACTGCAGCTGGGGCCAGATGCTGATCTCACTCGTTCCAGTGTAGGTCCGGTGACATCAGTGAAGTCACTCTGGATTTACATGGGTTATGTGAGCTCAGGATCCAGCCCTTGGATCATGGTGTAGCAGAGTCCTGAGCAGTGGGTGTCAGTGATGTCAGCTTGCAGTTGCCCACTCTCTTCCTTCCCAGCATGCCTTTTTCTGGCACTTGTGTAGCTGGTACGAGAGTCCTCTGTGCTCTTAATTAGCCCCGGGTCTAGAGTTCAAATCCCATCTCTGCTGACTGACCTTGGGCAAGCTACCTACCAACCCTGCCTGAGTCTCCTCCCCTGCCTGCAAAGGGAGCTAATGATACTTTTTGCTGATGGGGTTAATCAGATAAATTGTTTGTAAAGTGCTCAGGGCTATTAAAGGGAGAGGGTGGTCATGATCCACATCACACCACAGATCATGCATGTGAGGAAGCACTCCTTGCTGTGTCAGCAGGGTGTTTGCAGTGGAGGAAGAGGAGACATATCTGGGAATCAGGAGAGCACCAGCTGGCCATGCTTCTGCTGTGTTGAAAGATTAATGTCAGGGACCAGGCCCTTGTGACTCTGTCAGCCTGCTACCTGGGGGCAAGGTAATTCTGGCTGGACTTATCCCAGGCTGCCCAGGGAGGTTCTGTGCAGCTGCGGAGAGGTGGGATGCTATTTGTTCCGGGTGTTCCTTTTGAGTGACTCTCTCCTCGCCGGGATGCTCATCAGGATTACCAGCCCTTATGATACCTGTAGAATGGTCTGATCAGCTGCTGACTGTCACGTGACCGCGTCATGTCCTTTGCATAGGCTCTTCTCTTCCCGTTCTGTTTTCTCCCGCCCTCTGAATGGAAATCTCTATCGATGCTATGGCCCAGCTTGGATATCGGCACAAGTGGGCACAGCTCCATTGACTTTAAGGGAGTTGCACCTGCTTATGCCAGTGGTGAATTGAATAAATAATAATACGTTACCTTTTCATGGCACTTTCAATCCAAGGATCATTTGGTCCGATTTGTTTTGTTCACAGTCTAGCTACAAAAATACATGGCTGGAGGCATGCCAGCTCCCCTCAAACTGTACCAAAAAAAGCCTTAGATTTGCAGAATGACAGTGAAGAAGGAAATCTGGGTCTAGGAGTAACAAGGTTTTGCTTAATTACTGTTTTACTTTTTGTTGTGCCTGAGCTTTGGAGGGATGTCGGGATTCCTGGCTCCTGTTTAGGGTCTGCCACCAGCTTGTGTGACCTTGGGCAGATCACGTAGGTCAATATATCAAAAATAGTTACTGATTTTTGAAGTACCCAATTTGGGCCTCCCATCACTGAAGTGATGGGTGCCATTGCTTTTGAAAATCATGCCTGAGGTTCTGAATTGGGTACCCGAAAACTGAGGCAGGTGGGATCTGGGGCTACTTGATCATTTGAGCCATAGTCCGCTGGGCCTCATCTTGCTCTTGCTAAAGTCGCCGGAAGCTTTGACTGAATTCAGGGAGAGCAGGAGCAAGTCCCTCGTGTGTTTGTTTAGTAATGTATAAAGTTGGGTATAATCCCCACACCCTCCCAAGGGGACTGCAAAACTTACTAGGTGTTAGTGAAAGGTTTGCAGAGTCTCTGATAAAAGAGGATGTGATCTAGAAATGCAAAGTGTTAGCAGATCTCTCTCAGAGCAGCCATGTGCTGGCTTGCTGGTCCTTGTCTGTCGTAACCTGGCGTGGTGAGTGACCTGCTTCTTAGTGCTGGTTTAGAGAGAGTTTGACAAATCCTGATTCTCTTCCTTACACAGGGGACAGCCACAGGTGCAGCCCCCACCTCCCCAATCAAAGGAAGGGTTTCTTGTTCGCTTTATTTAAACAAGCCAAGCCACCTCCCTGGGAAGAGGAAGCTGCAGACTTGCCATTGAACCCTAGCCTGCGGGAAAGTTTAAAAGGCGTGAAGTGAAGCGCAAGCCTCCCTCCTGCTTGTAAATCAAAACCAACCCAAACAGTTTTTCTTGAAATTTCCTCCTCCTCCTTCCCCTGCTCCTCTCCCCGCACTCGCTCTCCCACTAACGATTCCTGCGCAGAGTTTAATCTCCAAGCCAATTCTTCTGGCTGAGTTGAAATGAAAAGGCAGAGAGAGGCCCACAAGAGCTTGAAAGGGACTCACTAAAACAGTGGACTCCATTTCAACTGGGGTCTGAGAATCTGGACAGTCTGGGCCAAAGCTTGTTTCGAAAGCCAAATCCATTTTTCTGTAGCCCCTATGCCATTGTTTAAAGCAGGTAGAACGCGGCTCTCTCTGGTGCTTGCTGCCAATTGCTGCAGGCTCAGAACACCCTGGTACTGGGCCTGTGGGGGGGAGAGATGCTTGTGTCTCCACACCCACTAGGATTTTTTGCAGTGGTTTGTACTCTAGCTAGTTTCAGACTTATATGAGGATCCATGCAGGCGTTTAAATAGCTATTTCTGGGAGTTCTCCCTCCACCGAAGTGCCTTTGGAGCCTGCAACGCATGTTGACATCCATCATTTTTACACAAATGAATTCAAAGTTCTGAGATCAGCCACCCGCACCCCTAATTACCAACCCCCACGTCTCGGCTCTAGTGTGTCATGCGTGTTGCTTGGAGAGAGGCTGTGGTCTTGGGTGTTGCTCTTTCTGTTTGGTCACTAGTGTCTATAAGCCCGGGCACAGAGCGCAATAAAGATTCGGCAGCATCATACGCAGCAATAAAGCACCATTCAGGAGCACGATACATCAGCAGATAAACGTTTTATTTCTGAAGGAATTGCTTAATCTGTAGAGAAGAAGCTGCCGTCTTGTAAATCTGCTGCCGCTACACCGAGCGAATTCCTCTGTGAAAGTCGCTGTGTAGTTACTCTGGACAGTTCACAGAGCAGTTCGCCATGTCACTGGCGCAGTGAAGCGATGGACCTTGTTTAGATCCCAATAACTGGGAACAAGGCTTGGAGTAGCACAGATGGTAAGCCTGCGATGACCTTTCCAATGGGAAAAGCCTCTCTTTGTTTTGTCTCCTGTGATTCAGAACTCACTGGGTTAAGACATCCCTACTGACCTAAAATCTTCGGCACAAATTCACCCCGCCACAACTCCAGTGAAGTCAAGAGAGTTCCAGCAGGATGAGTTTGGCCCCATATAGCCAATCAACTTCAGTGTCCTCTGGGTCAGGTCCATGCCCACCAGTGCTGCCTCCGTCCATTCTACTCCTCTGTCCCAGCTGGGGGGTGGCTCCAGTGATTCTGCTGAGGCAAGCCAAGGGCCTGACTTCCTGAAAGGCCTGACATCCACAGCACCCATTGGCTCCAGTAGGAATTGGGGGAGCTCAGGTTGTCCATGTCTGCACCTTGCACAGCCAGCCAGTTCTCTTTGCTGCCTTGGGCCAACACCAGCTGGAAGTCGGCCCTGAACGGATAGAATTTAAAGAGCCACAAGTATGTTAGGCTTGACAGATGGTGGAAGTTGCAGCACATTCACTTAAATGACTTGTCCAAGGCCTTGCAAGAGAACCTGTGGCGGAGGCAGGAAGAGACCACAGGTCTGCCTTGACTCTCACTCCTCTGCCTTCTCCAGGGAATGGCCTCGTGGCTGACTGCAGCATTTGCCTCTGGCCTTAAATAAGAAGAGGAAGCAGCATCTCAGCCTATGAAGACCTCTGTGAGGGGGTGTGTGGGATGCATCCTATGGGCAGATCCCCTCGGGAACCATGTGGTATATTCTGTTTATTTCTCTTGGGCTGGGTCATTGCACTGCATAGGGGATAGGGGAAAACTCTATGTAGCTGGACTTGGGAAGCTTCCCTGTAATTTCGTGTGTGTGTGTGTGTGTGTGTTTGGTAGGGGACAAAGGGATGCTGGGAAGTTATTTGTCCCCTGCAGAACTGGCCAGGCAGGGAGATCCATGCTGATCTCAGGTTGGCCAAGGCCCATCCCATCTGGGTAGGGGCATTTTGCCACCACAGCCTGGCCCGTGATCAACGTGGTTCTTGCAGAAGCTGGGGTCACTGCAGGATGCTTTTCCCTTCCACGCAGCACCCCTAAAGGAATGGAGGGGAAAGCATGTGACTTGATGCTAATGGGAATTAGCACAAACTTTTATCAGCAACAGTTAGTGGGTGTCAGGGGTGTGTGTGAGGGGGGTGGTATAGGAGGGAGAGCATAATCCTGTTTCTTCATCTGCCTTCCCAGCCCTCCTTGGCCAGCAGCTCCCACACCCTATGGAGCACCCTCGCCAGTGCTGCAGCCCAGGACCTGCCGCACCCGGCAGCATGCCCCTCTCTCTCAGGTGCTAGCCGGGCAAATGCTGGGGAATATCTCTTTGCAGTGGCCCCTCTTTGAATTGGAAGGATCTTGAGCTCTAAATGAGATCAAGGCACCACTAAAGCATGTTTCCGTCTGTCCCCTCCTGCACCCTGTGCGAACGGTCTGTAGGGCTGTGCTCATTGAGCCGTGGGAGCCCTTGGTGTGTTTCTGCGTGGCTGGCACAGTTGGTCAGAGCTCTAAGCCCTCGTCCTGGCAGGGCAGCTGCAGATGTGCTGTTTAAGCACCAAAGCACCCTCTTTTCCCTCCACCCCGCCCCATCCCTGGGGAAGTTTTCAGTGAGTCATGATGCTGCTTCCCTTCCGTGTTTGGCCAGAGCTGTGGTGCCGGAGGCACTCCAGTCTCTGGGTTTTACGCCTCTGCTTCCAGATTTCTCCCTGATCCTGGGAAGATGAGAAATTAGTGCTAATTGATCTAATTCTGGAAGTGTCAGGTTTCCATGTGAGGGGAGCAGCTGGCTGAATACATTTCTAAGGGGGAGGGCAGCCCAGCAGGGGATACGTGAGCTTACTTAGACCCTGCCCTGCAGGCTGCCAGGACCTCTGTGTAGGATAATGTGAACCCTCCTGGGTCCAAAGGGAGCGTTCCCGTTGATTTCACTGAGGACAGGCTTTGTCTCAGTGACCCCCAAAGCAGCTATAGTGATTTGTCATGGAAAAGGGTCACTGGGGAACAAACCCAAGAATGAATTCAGCACTAAAAGCATGAGTCTCCTTCACTTGAGTTCAAGGGATAACTCCATCACCTGGTAGGTGTAGGAGACTCTTATCCTCTGTGGGCCAGCCAGGAGAAGGTGATACCACAGACATGCACTGAGTAGTGGGGTACACAGGGACACAAGAGAATGATTGGGGCAGTTGAGAGGCAGGATGGGCCAGGGATTAGGCCTCTAGTCTCAGACTTGGGAGAACTGCAGTCAGTTCCTGTTCTGCCACAGACTTCCTGTGTGACCTTGGGCAAGCAGCTCAACCACTTGGTGCCTCGGTTTCCCCTCTGTAAAAAGAGGGTAGTAGCATTTCTCTACTTCTCAGGAGTACAGTGAGGACAAATACATTGAAGACTGGGGGGGGGGGGCGCTCAGGATTCTACGGTTATGGGGGCGGATAAATACCACCGACGCACTTGCCTTATGAGATTTGAACAACTCACTGCCCCCTCTTTGTGCCTCCATTTTGTCATCTGTAAAATGGCTATGCCAACACTTATACCCTTTTGCAAAGCACTTTGAGCTCTAGGGATGGAAAATGCCATAGAAGAGCTGAGTGCTGTTAAAATGCCATTTTCTAGCTCCGATAACGTCCCCTCTAACCTCAATGGCTGGGGTCTGGCATTTCTGGTGTCAGTAAATGATAGCAATAAAAGTGAGACCTTCTAGTCCATGCGGAATGGAGGTTAAATTGTGCCTGGAATGAGGGATGGCTGATGTGTGTGGCTCGTACGCACCTCCCGCCACAAATTACTGTCGTCTCATGCCTTCCACTCCTGGGCCACAGAGGGGGCGTGTGGAATTGGCAGAGCTATCTGAAACAGAAAACAAATGGAAAGAAGAAACGGTTGATTTGTGTGTGAGGCTGGGTCGCTGCTCCGCTGAGGCAATGGCTGAAGTCTGAGGGCAGGCCCGTACTGGGGGTTGTTATACCAGTGTAGCTACATGGGCGTGTAAATATGTCGCACCAGGGTAAGCGGTTCCAGTGCGAGCCTTGAATTACACCTGTGCTGTGAGTCTACGCTCCTGCGTGCTGTAGTTAAGCCGACCTAAGCCTCGGGGCAGATGTGGCGATGTTTACAAAAGAAGTCTGCCGTTGACCTAGCTGCTCTCCTTTGCATCCAAACAGCAGGAGGGCCCCAGACAGGAACTTGTGCGGCTCGCCAGAGTCGCTGCCAGTGCCGCTGCCAGTGCCGCAGGGTCCATGCAACTGTTTTTCATGCCCTAGCGTGAGCCTCACTAACGCAAGTCTGTCTACCCAAGCTGAGAGGCTCACAGTGTAGACTTATGCCATGTGCCACAAGCCTGAGTCACAGTGAGGCTTTAACATTAAGCAATACATAAATAACTCCAGTAGCAAGCACGGCAGAAGGAGTTTTGTATGATTAAAACCAAGGTGCTTTGTTTCAGCACCCCCAATAATTAGTTGCAATAGCCCAGAGAGACACACGATTAATTTTCTTAGCCAACCTCCATCTGATTTCCTAAGATCAAGTGTCACTTAAGATGTGAAATGCTCCCTAGGGGGTGGGATTATACTCTGGGATTTTATTCTCTGTGCTGTGGTAGTGCCCAGAGGCTTCGATGGAGATCAAGACCCGCTGGTGCTAGGTGCTGTAGAGATGCAGAAATAGACAAGACCAGCAAGGCGAGGTGAAATGACTTGCCGAAGGGTCACACAGCACATCAGTGGCTAAGCGGGGAACAGAAGCCAAATCTCCTGACTCGTAGTCTATTGAACTATCCACTGGAGCAGGATATTCCAGGTGAGGCTGATAGCACTGCCTGCTAAGGTTGTCTGACACTTCCCATGATAAGACCCTGGTTTTGTTTTTTTTATAACTTTGCCAGATTTTAATCATTTGGGCTGAAATTTTCCATGCCAAAGTGTCTGCCTCAGGCTGATCATTATTTTTTTGGTTTGTTTTTAATTTCTGCCCAAATGGTTCCGCTGCTCTTGAGGGGGAAAAAAATGCATCGTTTTCCCCATGTTTTAAAAAACAAAAAATGCTGGTGACTCTCTTTCTTTGAAAAGCTCTCACACCTTCACACTTTGGAGCAGTGACTCGACACTTGGTAGGCGGGTGCTTTGTGTCATGCGTGTGTCTTTTGCTGTCCGTGTGAAAATCCACCCACATTTGGCTGTTATAAAATGTGTGGGGGGGGAAAAATCCCACTTCTCACATGCTCAGTACAGGTTTCTTAGATTTGCTCTGAAGATTCCATCTGTGCTGGGCTTGTTCCAGCCTGGGGCTGAGCAGGACTTTCCCTGCAATCACAGCTCTGGGCTGCCACAGGCCACACCTTGCTTCAGGTTCATTGGCACAGACATACCCCAAAATGTCACGCTAAGTACTCTGCAAAAATCAGGTCCTAAGTGTCTCAGTTTAGCCACCCTAAAATTAGTGGATACTTTTGACCTTAATCTGGGTCTCAGTTCCCCATCAGTAAAATGAGGATAATACCACCCCTCACCTCAGAGGGGTGCTGTGAAAACAACTCCATTCATGTTTGCGAAGCACTCGGCTGTTACAGCTCTGAGCTCCAAAGGAAAGTCTGGGAGGACACTAACAATTCTGTCCTCAGAGCAGTGTTTGACTAGTGTGCCGTAAATAAGACCTGGGACCGCACAGTGGACAAACAAAATATTGTATCGCTGAGAACCATCCATCCAGGACACTGAGGGAAGAACCTGTAGAAAAAATAGTATGTGATACATGGCATTAAAGACTATCAAAGAGCACACACAAGGGGGCTGAATTAAGGTTACACAAGCAACCTTAATCTGGCATTTCCTAACTTCTGAGGGTTTGACTTGGCAACCATATTGTCCTTTTAGTGCAGGATTTTTGTGTGTAATTTCAAGTAGGTCCAGTCACCACTTGTAAGACAACTGGGATGGCAGTTGTATGTGGCTACCAAGGGTATCACAGGTGTTGCAAACTACAAATGCTCTACAGCCTTTTTGCCTGGTGGAGACAAGACCTTAGATCTAACTGGCCCCTTCCATCTCTAGCTGTGCTGATGTTAGCCAGGCTGAAAACTTTCCATGCAGCACGCCAGGCAGGCTGGAAATGAAAGTGAGGGCAAAGGTGAGCCAGAGACCGTTATTGGTTTGAAAGAGAAGGCCTTAATTAGCAGTGTGTGAATGCTTGATCCCGTGCAGAAGGGTTGGGAGTTTAGTCAACTTTCCCTCTTGCATATGGCCTGTTGTGAAGTCTTGCCCCTCTCCCTCTCCAGGGTCCTCAGATGGCAGAGGATGGCCCCTTTAAGAGAAAAAGCAAAATCCAGTGGAATTCATTTCCTCTGACTTCTCTCCCAGCAAACCCGTGTCCGGATCATCGCCCGGCAGTTCCGACACCAGTGTGCTGCTGGGGCGTCTTGATGTCGTTCTGATCTGTAAAGTGCCTGGGGGCCTGTGAGCATCTGTCGAAAGAATTTGGAGCGAATGGAAATGCAAAGAGCCAAGAAAAACAATTGATTAACGCCTTGTCGCTGAGCTGCATAGTTCAGTACCAAAGTGGGAGCTGCTCAGCACCCTGGGGCTGCTGCTCTGGTGGCCTGGGGCTGGCTGCCAATCAGTCGGTCAGCGGTTGGCCCTGTGCCCCCATCAGCTGTTGAGTGGGGATGCCCCCCTACTTGCTCCTCTCTGCCCCTCTCCCCCCACTGCCCTTAAGGCAAGAGGGGGCAGAAAGGAATGAGTGGTGGGCAGGAGGCACTCGGGAAGGGGCTATCAGGGGAGGGGGCGGAGCTGATATGGGGCACCCACCAGCAAAACCAAAAGTCAGCGCCTATGTACGGTACGAGGAGAGAATCTGCATGGCTTGCAACATCTGGGGGAAGGATGGATGGGTGGCTCCAGCACCGGGCTTCAGGAGGTCTGGGCCCTGATTCAGCAAGGTGCTTACTCACATGCTTAAAGTCAGGCATGCGCTTATCCCTGATAACAACAACAGGACATGTCCCAGCTGGCGCCCATGCTGAGCCCCACAATGCCAGGGGGGTCTCAGCATTTCTGAAAAGCCAATGCTTGGTGTCTCCTGTTAGAGACGCTCACAAAATGTGGCTTCCCCTCTGTGTGTCTCCTTTTCCCCATGGGTGAAAGGGCGGTGACACTGCTCTACTTCACAGGGCATTGTGAGGCTTCATGAATTAACCAACCCATGGTCATGTTGGTGTGGGGCAGTCGAGACCAGAGAAGACGCTGGACCTCATCAACGCAGGGTTTGCTGGCTGTTCCACCCAGCGATATGGCTGCTCCTCTGAGCTGGCACCTGATCAAATGATTTTGCAAGCTGTGTGAGAAGGCACAAAGCCCCCCTGTAGAGACTTTATTTAGATGACGAAGAGGCTGAAAACTGCCTCCTGTAGCAACTCTGTGAAGTTTCAGGAATACAAATTCAGCCTCAGAACAGTTAGCTGGGCTCTGGAAGCTTTGCCAAGGGGGGGCTGGGAATGTGAAGTTTAATTATTTTGTCGATCGGGAGCTCGCATATTACAGCTTGTCTTTCCCTCCCACTTCTAGCCTTTTTCTCTGTCTCCGTTTCTTTTTGTCTCGCTGGTGCACACAGTTCCCCTTTTCCTGTAAAAGGAGCAACCGAGTAATTGAAATGGAACACTAGCAAGGATTTTTTAATCTGAAAGTTGGCATTAATTAGTCAGGTCAGGTATAATTAGCTTCCTTGTCTGTCACTGCCTCTCCCTGACTAGGTGATGACTTGCTTTGTATCCCAGCGTTTACTAAATCAAAATCATCCTTAGTCATGGAGGTTTTGCTGGGCCTGGGTGTGAATTGATGAAAGTGCTTGCAGATCTTTGGGGGCACGAGCTGAAGGGTCAGGTTCTGCCCACTCCAGTGACTGGAATCAGCAAGAGTTTTACCAATGTGGCCCAGCCTCCTCTTGTATGCTGGGAGTTGGGTATGCTTACAGAGCTAGAGGAATAATGACTCAGAGCTTGGTGCTTCCCTGGTCTGCAGCCCCTTAAATGACTGACTAACCCATTAGTCAGCCTGGTAAATGGCAACACAATGCCAGGTTGACTTGCTCCCAGGTAGAACGGTAAGGTTTGGATTTTACAATCCGAGTGGATTCAGGTCCCAAGGGACCTGTGGGTCTGGTTCTGCTTGGCTTTGCCTCTTGTGCCATCACGTATGCCCATGCTGCAGGGGCGTGAGACCCCGCCGGTAGCATTTGATGCGGCCCACTCTGCGCAGGCACGGGTGATGAGCCCCGGGGGTGAGACAGGGGGGAATGGGGCCCAGCGCAATGATGGGGTCTTGGCTTCTCATGTTGTGGTGCCTATTTGTCTACAAAACTGGAGAGCGACTCCAAGCAGTAGCCATGACTTCTCCCGCCTGCCCAAATTGACATTAGCATTACCACAGTGCCTAGGAGCCCCAGTCATGAACCGGGACCCCCCTGTGCAGTGCATTGCACAAACCCAGAACACACATCCCCTGAACTGCTTGTGCTGGTGGGCGAGGTGCAGGCCCAGATCCTCAGCTGGTGCCCGGTTGCATTATTGACTGCACTGTCTTCAGGAGAGCTGGGCCCTTTTACATCAGCTCAGGCTCTTGATCGTTTCAGGACCAGGTGCCTGTCCCAGCCCCTCCTAGGCGGCAGGCTGAGCTCCCTGTTTTTGGCAGCCTTGGCAGGCATCCCAGGAGGATGAATGGAACTGAATCACGGGTTGCTCTGGTCCATAGGTCTGGATGCTGAGGAACCACAAAGGCTTTTTATTTGCTTGATTAGGGACTCGTCCCTATCCCACACGCTCCCTGAGGCGGATAGTTTTCTGCACGCTCACTCCCAGCTCAGCTGTGCTGCTGAACCTGCATCTTTCTCCCTCTCTCGCTGTCCTCAAGTGGCACTTAGCTGGCTGAAGGAGGAAGGCACCTCAGAGGAGCACATGTCTGGGCAAGATTGGGGTGGGTGTGATGCACAGTCCCTGCTCAGCAGAAGCAAAGCGAAATCTCCACCCAGTGATTTCCCGGGGAGCCGGTGGGATCTGTGGGGAAGCTGCCACTACTGGAACCAGTGGGTTAGGGACAGGGCTCGACTCACCACCGCATGGCTTCGCTGGGTCAAAGTGGGCGCTAGACCCCTCTGTGACGAACTGGGACTGTTCTTAATGTTTGCTCTGAACACTGTGTTGGTGCCTCAGTGTCCCCTATGCAGTTGTTAAGTATCTAGGTGGTGGAATAAGGGTGTGATAGCTACAGAGGAAGGGGCCAGTGCCCCTAAATGCCTGGCACTCTGTCTCCTAGCAACTGATGGCCTGGGCCCCTCCTCTGCAAAGGTGCCAACTGAAAGTGTTGGAGACAAAGGGATCAGGTGACCTCCTGGCCCGGGAAAGGAGCTGAGCAGAGAGGAGGGGCGGGAGGGGGTGGTTAGTCTGGAGCTGCCTGGGGACAAGGAGTGAAGTGCAGACCTAGGGGTCTGGCTCACTGCCCCCCAGAATGGACCCGGCCGAGGGGTCTGGTTCGCTGTATCTACAAGCTCTGTTTTAGACTCTGTTCCTGTCATCGAATAAACCTCTGTTTTGCTGGCTGAGAGTCACGTCTGACTGCAAAGTGGGGGCGCAGAACCCTGTGGCTTCCCCAGGACCCCGCCTGGGTGGGCTCGCTGTGGGAAGCACACGGAGGGGCAGAGGATGCTGAATGCTCCAAGGAGAGACCCAGGAGGTGAAGACGTGTGAGCTTCTTGCCCTGAACAAGTCTGCTCCGAGGGAGAGGAGGCTCCCCAAAGTCCCGCCTGGCTTTGTGGGGAGCTGTTCCAGAGCATCGCCCGGGGACTCCGTGACACCCTCTACCAGTGACTTGCACTTGTGAGGGGGTTGGCACTTGTGAGGGGGTTCTACCATGGTGCGGTCCCGCAGGGTGGCTCTGTGAGCAAAGGGCTAGCAGAAATGGACCCTGCGTGCTCTCCAGCTGGGGGTCTGGATAAAGTCAGTGCAAGGGGCATGGGTTGACTAGAATGGCCATCATGTTGCTCAGATCACAAATGCAAAGAGACCTCACTCAGCAACAGCATCTAACACTACGCTCTGTGTCGACCCCTCTGCCTGCGTCCCTTTGCTGGACGTGTCCCTTTCCATGCTGCCTTTTCCAGTTCCTGGTTGCTGCCGGGAATGGGCATCAGTGGTGGGAGAGGCGATCTGAAAGCCAGAGCGTTGCCCACGCAGTGTGCATTTGCATGGGAGTGCAGTGAGCAGCAGCCGCAGAGGAGTTCTGTGCTAGGTGGGCTGTGGGGAGGAGGGATGGAAGAGCGAGTTGTGCCAGAACAGCTGAGCAGATTAGCAGCTGCTTGAAAACCAGATTTTTCACCCAGGGGTCATCTGGTGTGGTGCAGGGCATGCTCGCAGGCAGATCCAGGCCTGCAGATAGGGTGGCTGTGCCAGGGGAACAAAAGCATTTTCCTCCTCCGCAGGTTGAACTAGCATTTGGTTTACGAGGGCTTGTGTCTGTTTTTACAGGTAGCAGCTGTGATCCCTCATGTCCTGCTGCCAAGCGGCAGTGGCAGGACTGTTTAGTTTTCAGGTATTCCCCTGCCCCCCGCAGAAAAGGGGATGGGAATGTGGCTACAAGGCCCCCAACTCTGATTCTTCCCGAGCTTCTCCCTGCACTCAGACCTTCCTGCTGTAAAAGCCACTGGAGAATCAGGATGATGTAACTTGGGGAAGGGCACCAGAGCTCTCCACTCTCACATGCAGCCTGGAAGCAAGGATCCGGGCTGTGCCATTGCAGAGGGGCTGGTCCCTGCCTGAAAAAGCTTGCAGTCTAACGAGGCCAAGCAAGCTGCGCAGGGAAGCCGTAGCTACGTTGTCAAGAGTGGAGTGTGCAACTTGGGGAGCGTGACAGATGTTCGGCGTCTGTGCATTTCTGCCATGCATTTGGATTCAATTTGTTTTTCCATGTGTCTCCTCATTCCCCTTCCATCCCCATCCTACAGGACAAGCTGGAGCTGAGCCTGCAGGGGGGTCCTCAAATCAGAGCCTCAAATCCCCTCGTTTCAGGGAGTTCAGCCACCCTTTGGGGTCCAGGATTGTTCCAAAGTTGGAAGGGGGATGACAGCCCAGGAGATTCCCTGCCATTGAAGCCTAACCTAACCCTAGCCCTGGTTTGGCCTCTAACCCAAGCCCAAATCTGATCAAGGTCTCAACACCATCCATTAGTTCCATCTCTAGTGCAGCCCTCCCAAGAAGATCCCTGCTGATGCAGCCGTGGCAGAGAGAACCGCCCCCAGGGACTCCCAATCCTGCAGTTTTCGTTCCACGAGGGGTGCGCTGTGTCGGTGCCTAGTCTGGGCATCAGGGCCGGCTTCAGCATTTGTGCTGCCCCAAGTGGCAGTGCGGGTGGAAGCCGCGATTGGCGGCAGCTCTACCCCACCGCTTCATCCTTCGGCAGGAATTCGGCGGCAGGTCCTTCCCTCGTGGAGAGGGACTGAAGCACCTGCCACAGAATTGCTGCTGAGGAGCCGGACGTGCCACCCTTCTCTTTTGGCCACCCCAAGCACCTGCTTGCTCCGCTGGTGACTGGAGCCGGCCCTTCTGGGCGTGTTTGGCTGGTGCCTCTTCATCCTTCCCCCTACACGTGGTGAGCTGCCCAGTGCCACCTAGGTTCCAGGGCTGCCGTCCCTCTCGTGCTGGCTCTTTAGGAGACACGTGTGCGACTCGGCAGCAGCGTAACTGCAGCCAGCAAGTGGCTCTCTTTGGCTGGCGAGTGACTGGTCGCATGGCGCGTGATCCATGGCTGGTGAGGGAGGGCCAAGCGAGCCCTTTCTCTGCATGGCGTCAGCAGCCTGAGCTGGCCTTGTCCTCTGATCCTGCAATCCTGATGCAGGCAGAGTCCCCACAGGAGCCAGTTTTGACTAAGGCTGCGAGATCAGGGCCCGCTGGCTTGACGCTGATGCTAAAGGAAAGGAAACATGGCCTTATCTGAGCACTGGCAGTCCCTAGACAACACAGCAGCCAGCAGAGGGAAGACGAGCTTGCTCCTGAGTGGTAATGAGCAGACGAAATGCAATTCTCTCGGAGCTCTCTGCTCTTGGAGCCATGCTACCTATCTCCTTCGGTGCCGTGCCGGGGTTAGATCAGCTTTCATCTCGACCCAGGCGTGAACCAATGAGGGGCTGTGTGAGAGCCGAGTCCCAGGGGTGAGGCTGGGCTGCGTCTGGCTCTGCACCCACACCCATGGAGAAGTCTCCTTTGAAGGGAGTTCAGAGCAGAGGAGGAGGTGCAGAGCTGAGCCAGAGGAAAATGCTCCTGTTGGCCGGCCCCTCCACCTGCAGAGAGGAGCAGGAATTGTTCTGTTGTCAACCAGGCCCTCCTCCAGGTCCTTCGTTTTCCCTAGGAGCAGAGACTAGGACCTGAAGATCTCACCCCCTCTTATTTCCTTCTGCCTTTTCCACTCCCTTCCAATCCACCTTCTGGAGGCAACTCCCTTTGGATCTCACCCAGGGGCCAGACTCCGATCTCATTTACACTGGAATGTGTCATCCTGGAGCAGGAACTCTATTGGCATTAGTGGAGTGACTCTGGATTGACGCTAATGAAGGCCCCAAACCTCTGGTAAGAGGAGGTGTCACTAGACAGGGATACAACATAGCTCCCCAGTTATAAGCAGCTTCCCAGCCCCAGTTGGGCTAGAAGCAATGGGTAGGGTGGGGATCTTGACATCTGATATCCTGCCTCAGGCCCGATCTGCACTGCAAAGTTAGGTCGATTTGTCTCCAGCTCGCAGTGCATGCGTTTCCTCCTAAATTGCTTTCCTGCTGACGTAAGCCCCCCGTTACAGTGAAGCAATAACACCACCTCTCCAAGTGACTTCTGTCGATGTGGTGCAAGTGCAGATGCAGATGCTGCTTTACCTGTGTCCACCCTACCAGTCCTCCAGTAGCTGTCCCCCAATGCCCTGCATCAGGGATGGAAGGAGCGGCTTTGTGTGTACTTGACCCCCAGTTCCTAGCAAATCCCTGGGTGAATTGCTGGTGTCTCACTGAAGCCCTGTGAAAATGTCCCACGAGGCTCACGGCGGCCAGCAGCATGAGACATGCTGGAAAACCTACCATGGTCCACAGCATTTTCCATTGACACAGCCAGTTGTGAGTACACACAGCACTGATGCAAGCAGCCAAGCGTGCATGCACCCTAGCAATAGACCCCAGTCAGTGGCTGCACACTGATGCAACATGAGTTGACTGAACATTGTAGTGTAGACGTGGCCTCAGATTGCAGCTTACTGGGCTTTGGTCAAAAAAGAAGAGGGTATGATTATTTTTCCTCTGCACTGTTACCATGTCAATTTCTCTCTCTGTGTCCCCTCTTCCCTTTCTTGTCACGCACAGGCACTCCTGTTTAGGATTACTGGCTTTTCCCACCTCTCCTCAGAAGCTCAATAAATGCGGAATGATTGTAGCTTTTTACCTTCCTTTCTCAAGAAGATTATTTTAAAAAAATTCTATACCTGCCCTTGGCTGGGTCCTGCAGTACTTCCATCCCCTCGGAGGGAAATGGGGGCCCAGGTGGGGTGTCTGGGCAGTGGGAAGGGAGGTCAGAGGAATGTAATCGCATGTCTATAGCATCGTCTCCACATGGGTCATCAGCAGGGTTTGGACCTACGATCTCCAGCACCCATACACAAATACTGGCTGGATGGGGGCTGGTTTGAAGTTGATCATGTGAGCAACATTAGCATCTCTGCTCAGCGTTGTTAATCTGCTTTTGGCTTTTCCCCAGGGGCTCAACCCCATGCAGTGCTGCACGGATGTGCAGTGAAACCCAAAGAGTGCCCTGCCTGGTTCTGGAATGTGCATGCTGGAAACTTAATAACCCCTTAGCTGATCCTGAACCCAGCCCCACTCCCTCTGCCACATCCAGGATCTTCCTGAATGCTCTGAGACACCCTTTTGCTGCCTTCCCCCGGGGATAGTGCTGGAGCTGCTGCTTTTTACAGTGGGGAAATGGAGCAGAGGTTGTGAGGCAGACTCCAGTGCCCCACTTTTGGCCCGAGTCCCCCTGCACCCTCAGATATGCACTAAGAGTCTGGTGAAAGGGAAACTCTGTGGCTGTCTGGACATCAGCCCACACCCTGGGGGAGCAGAGCAGCATGAGGGGCGAGGGTGGGAGCTGAGCACAGCTCCCTGCAGGCTGGTGGAGGCAGGCAGGCTGGGAACACGCTCATGTGTATGGCTGCCGAGCCAACTGTTCCCTCTGTAGACGCAGCGGGTGGGCGGAACAATCCCGGCTTCTGTGGCTGATGAGTTGGGATTTAATGTGTTGTGACAATTCCCAGTGTCGCTGGTGGCTTCGTTGGCTGGGCTGGAAGGGGGAGAGGTTGGGGGAGACAGGAGCTCCTCATGGAGGACTTGTGAAAGCCCTGGGTGGAGGTGGGGAGTGACTCAGGGTAGCTTCTCCCACAGTGACATGAGCGTGGGCTAGTGTACAGGGCTACTGGCCGATTGGATAGGATTGTGTGCCACAAGGCAATGGCCAGGCCATCGCGACGTGTGTCCCTGTCTGTCTGGAGAGTGGGGGTTCCCAACACACTTTTCTTTAACCTAGGATGCGGTAGGCCAAGAACCACAGTGCTAATAGCTTCCTTATGGAAAGAAGCCCCCCTGCTCGTGCTTTGCCATGAGGTGTCCGTTCATCTCCAGGGTGTGTCCTTGTCTTCCCCGCTGCCCCCACCATGAGCAGGCTCCACGCTCCCCAGAGAGCTCTAGCCATGGGGATTGCTTGTAGCTTCCAGTTGTTCCATACCAAGGGATGCAAATTCGTGCAGTAAACCCTGGCGACGGACTCCCATGGCAAGGGGTTGGGGGGGGGCCCAAGGCTGGGCAATTCTCGGCCGAAGTGTTGGGGTAACTGCTGATAAACCAGCCTGCCGCTTTTGCCTTTGGGGACCATGGTGTTGCAATTGTCTCCTGGAAGTTAGAAGCATTTTTCACGCGTTGCCCAGGAGATTCCTGCCTGGCTGCCCGTTCCCTGCGTCGGCAAGGTTTGGGGACTGATACCAAGGACCAGGATGAATTGTGCTTGTGCGCACTGTCAGGGAAGATACATAACACGGCTATAAATATCTGGGTTCTCAGCCTTAGTGTGAGGAGTCCTTGGCAATGTTCATCTGACGGCATAAACTATTTCTGGGCATGAAGGGGAGGCCGGCTAACTGAAACGGCCCAGCTGCTGCAATGCAGGCGGGGGCTGCGTGCCCAGAGGATTTCCTCTGGTCTGTGGCCGATGGTCATTGGAGGCACGCAGGACCCCTCGAACAAAGCGCTGGAAGTTGGGACAGCAGTGCAGGCCGCTTTCGATCCCTGTGTCTGAAGCGCCTGGTGTGGATGGAGCTGGGCAGGGTCCCAGCATTTGGTTGCTATGGGAGCTTAGCAAGGAGGCAGGCTTGGCATGGCTGTAGCCACAGAGCAGCAAGGTCTAGGCTGGGGCATCAAAATAGAGAGGCTCTCTGCTGCCTGAATGAGCTGGGAGCCTGGGACTTCATCCCTCCCCTGAGCCTGGCACACCTAGGTCATTGCTGTGACTCTGTCTGTGCTATCTGGGACAATTCCTCTGCCACCCCCAGCTCCTTTGCGGTGCCTTGGTGGGCCCAGCCGCAGCTCCTTCCCATGCTCTCTCCATCCTGCGGGTGCCCTGCTCACTCCTGTTTCTGTCCCCCTTCACTACAGGCGCTGGACATGGATGCTGAGGATGACCCCTTGTTGCAAGACGCTTGGCTTGAGGAGGAGGAGGAGGAGGTTGCCTTTGGCCCCCAGAAGAGGAGTGAGGGTCCCCAGCTGTGTGGCAAATGCCAGTGGAATCCCAGGCCGTTGCCAACAATGCTGCCGGTGTCTGGCTTTTGGAACGTGCTTGGCTGGGTCTTCACCAACCCGTGCTGCGCCAGTGTTATCCTCTTCCTGGGCTGTGCCATCCCCGCCGCTCTGGCCATCATCATGTTCCTACACTACCCTACCCTGGATATCGACATCTCCTACAATGCCTTCGAGATCAGGAACCACGCGTCCTCGCAGCGCTTTGATGCGCTCACCCTGGCCCTCAAGTCCCAGTTCGGCTCGTGGGGCCGGAGCCGCCGGGACCTGGCCGATTTCACCTCGGAGACCCTGCAGAGGCTGCTCTTCGAGGAGCTGCAGCAGCTCCACCCCAACGCCTCTCGGCTGGGCAGTGGGGCCAGACCAAAGCGCAGTGCGGTGCTTCCCGTGGGAGGAGAGAGGACTAGCCCTGCTGGGCTCGAGACCTGGCGGAGCCCAGTGAACCAAACCTCCCGCCTCGCCCGGGGTGCTCCGCACTGGGACTCCTCCAGCACCTACGTCAGCGCCAACACCCAGACGCATGCCCACTGGCGCATCGAACTCATTTTCCTGGCCCGAGGGGACGCCGAGAACAACATCTTCACCTCTGAGCGCCTGCTCACCATCCACGAGATAGAGCGGAAGATCATGGACCACCCCCGCTTCCGGGAGTTCTGCTGGAAGCCCCACGAGGTCCTGAAGGATCTTCCTTTGGGCTCCTACTCCTACTGCTCCCCTCCCAGCTCCCTCATGACATACTTCTTCCCCACCGAACGAGGAGGCAAGATCTACTATGATGGCATGGGGCAAGACCTGGCTGACATCCAAGGTGAGCCCGGGGAGGTGGGTGGACTTGGACTGAGGCGTGTCCCGGGTCCGGGTCTCCTTGTATGGCTGGACAGCACCTATGTTGTGGGCCCGACCAGATTAGATACAGTAGTGCTGATATCCATCCGCCCTGGGAAGGCTTGGCCGGACTGAGGAATGGGGAGCTCAGGGTTTTAGGGCATGGGGCTCTCCCTTTGCCTTTCCAGCCAGGCTCAGGGGTTATGCCCCTGGCCTTGTGGGTTTGTCACTGGATCGGTGAAACCGACTCTGAATTTGCCTTCTCGTCCCTGTTTCCAGACTTAGTACCAGTCTTCGTACCACTGAGATGGGGATCTGGCAGAAGCCCTGCACTGCTGGGCAAGGACTCTGGGTCTGAGTCTATCTGGCCTGATCCTCTGCCGCCCTGCCCTTCGTATTGTCATGAATGCCAGTGCAAAGTGGCTGCCCTTCTGCTGTAATTGCACCTGTGTCAATGGCAGTGCAAGGTGCAGAGCGATGGGGAATCAGGCCCTCTGTCCCCTCCATCATCTGCCCAATCCCCAAGTCATACCATGGGCCCTGGACCCGCTGCTAGCGATTATCACAGCGCCTAGGAATCCCAGTCAGAGATCAGGGGCCCTCTGTGCTAGGCCCTGTACAGACAATCGTTTTGCCTTGGAGAGTCTCCTGTCTGTGACTACGTCTACACTTGGAGCTGGGGCGGGGGTGATTCCCAGCTCATGGAGAAGCGCTCGCACTGTAGTGTAGCTGCATGACCCCGGGGAGCAAGGGCTAACTGTCCCGAGTACCAGCCCTCCTGGACCCCCTAGGTATGTGCTCAGGCTGGCTAGCCTACGCCTGCTGCCTGTGCGGCTGCAGCCCCTCCTGCAGGGGAGGGTTTCAAGGTAGCTGGAAGTGAATCACTGCTAGTCCGTGGGAGGGATGTGGTTGTGGGAAGCAGCTTCCATCTGTCTCCCAGGCATATGCTGCCGATTGAAAGCCAGCCAGAGCAGCATACAGGGAGCAGGCAAGTGATTTACTCCATCTGCGCCATTGCGAGCAGCAGCTCTGCTACCCGTTATCTGCTCCAAAATAGGCCCTTGGTCCTTGCTGCTGGACTCATTGCAACCTGGAATTCACGGATTTGTGACTCGGAGCCACTCGGCTCGATTTGTTGCAGTGCCCTGGAAGAAATGTGCTCTCCATGCTGTAGGACCCTGTTTTCCAGCATGCACGGGAATCCCAGCGCCTCACCTGAGTTGGGTGGAGCAGGAGCCGCACGCTCTATTCACCACGGCAACCCTACGATCAATGGTGGCCTTTGGCCTGTGTGATATACGATGCTGCATAGGGTCCCACTCTGGCTAGTGCATCCCACCCTATAGGATACCACTCCCGGCTTCCTTATCCTGATCCCGTGGGACTGCAGCAGAGGCAAGATTCCCTAATGACCCCGCCCCCAATCTCCCACGGGGAATGTTTGGCTCCATCTTCCCGTTGTGGGCTTCTCAGATTGCTGCATTCAGGAGCCTCTGGGTAACAGGGCCTGGGGTTTCTGAGCTCCAGGCCACCAGTTCAGAGCAGCTGTGGTTGATACTGGTGTGGTCACCCCTTAGCTCTGAGCACAGGTGGAGACAGGATGGCTGTCACAGCCGTAAGCCCTCGTCTTGGCCTATCCCCTTCTCAGGCCGGGTTGTCCAGGTGGCTCTCTGGCCGGGAGAGCAGAGGATGGTAGAGATCCCACTGAGCCGGCTGCTCTCTGATGAGAGAGAGGGTGAGAGCGCATGGGCTCTTTCAGCGTCAGGCTGGCCCCATATGCCGCGCCCAGCTGGAAGAACTTGACCTAAAGGGTTCTGTGGTGGTCTCTCCCGCAGGGTCCCTGGAGTTGGCCATGACCCACCCCGAGTTCTACTGGTATGTGGATGAGGGGCTGTCGGCAGAGAACATGAAGAGCTCCCTCCTCCGCAGCGAGATTCTTTTTGGGGCCCCCCTGCCCAACTATTACTCGGTGGAGGACAGGTGGGACGAGCAGCGCAGCAAGTTCCAGAGCTTTGTGGTCACCTACGTGGCCATGCTGGCCAAGCAGTCCACCAGGTGAGGCAGGAGGACCCTGCACGGAGCGGGTGACTTAGTATCCAGCCTGCAGAGGAGAAGACTGGAGAGGAGCAGGGGAGATTGTCTGTCACTTACATTAGAGGAGCAGCTGGTGTGTTAGGTGCACGAGGGGTTAATCCAGCTTCTGTCAGCTGTTACACTTTGCGCTGATGCTGCGGGGCGAGGCTCTGAGGTTAATGCAGGAGCCAGGCAGCCACGCTCCCGTGAACCCTGCCGGGGTAAATCTAATTAGGAGGCTCTCCTCAGCATTGGAATGAGGCATGCAGGATTTGGCAGAGTGGCTCAGACCATTGGCCAGCCTCGGTGGTCTCCTCCCTGCAGAATGCCCTTGCCACAGGTGCTGGAGCATGTGGCAATGAATGGGCACACCCTTCCTTTTTGCTTTAATACCTCCTGGCCCCAGCAACGTATACGAGACCGTGCAAGGACCTAATGCTTCAGGCCAGTGCTAGCTGGCGTGGGGTTTGGCTAGTGAGCCCAGGGCGGCCGTTCCTGTGACGAGCCAGGCAGAATTACTCCCCCACACAAAGGGTATTCCAGTCCAGAGGGCTGGATTCTGCTCTCATCTGCCAGGGTGTCAATCAGGAGTAGCTGCAATGGATGGCCTGGTATACCAGTATATGGGTGCCTCACATCAGTACACCTTAGTTCCCTTCCCATACAGGCGTAGCTCTTTATACAGCTCTAACTGCATCAACACTAGGGCGCTTGTACGGTTTTAACTATACCAGTACAGTTACCATGGGACAACGTGTGTGTGTGGGGGAGGTGCAAGGCCTGAGTCTGGGAGGCTCCTGGGGGTATGCACAGATGCAGCTGACAGCAGAACCTGGCGCTAGGTGAGGCTGTCCTTGCAGGGCCTGGTTCAGTCAGGTGGAGGTGTATACAGATACATCGGGCTGTCACTTGCATCCGTCCTGCACCAGTCTAATTCCACGGGCTTTGGCAGAGTTGCCTCTGTTCCCACCGGGTCTGAATTTGGCCCTTGATGACGTACTGGCCTGTTAAAAGGGGTGGATGAGTCTAATTTAAAGCCAGGGCCGGCTCCAGGGGTTTTGCTGCCCCAAGCAGCCCCCCCACCCCCCCCAAAAGCCACGATCACAATCTGCGGCAATTCAGCAGGAGGTCCTTTGCTCCAAGCAGGAGTGAGGGGCCCTCCGCTGAATTGCCACCGAATACCTGAAAGTGCCGCCCCCATCCGGAGTTGCCGCCTCAAGCACCTGCTTGATAAGCTTGTGCCTGGAGCCGGCCCTGATTAAAGCTAACAATTTAAGGACCTGACTCTCCACTTGCTCCTGGTGTCAGGCTGGAGGAAGATGACTAAGCCTAGCAGAGCCAGCGAGTGTTACCCGGAGCAGGATTTCCCCCTGTAAATGGGAGCTTGCTTCCCTGGGGTGCTGCTGGGAGCTAGCTGGTCGGATTTGGGCTTTGTTCCATGCCTGCTCCAGCACCTGGAGCGGGAACCTCATCTGGCCAGTATGGAGGAGTGGTCCCAGGGAACCAGATGGCCAGGCAGCGGCTTGGAAGAGGGCTTTCCAGCAGGCCACCTGCCTGTGTCAGGTGTAACTTCTCGTTCTCCAGCCATCTGCTGCTCTGGATCTCGGTACTCCTGACCTGTGGGGACTCTGATCTTCATCAGCCAAGTGAAATCCAGCCAGTGCGGGTCAGCTCTGAAATTCCTCTCAGTACAGGGGAAGGATTGCAGTTATGGGGAGCAGGGAGGTAAATAGGGATGTGGGTGCATGTAAGCCTTTAAAAAGTCTGGATTACGGGCATGCTACTGGGCTGCAGGGCTATTGTATTCCTGGTTTTAATTATCTCGGATTACCTCTGCTCAGAACCAGTTGCCAGCAGCAGAGGCTGGTAAATCATGCAGCGGTTCACAGGCCTGAGCTTTGCCTGCACCCTCTAGTTATTACATCTGTGCTTAATATAATAAGCAGTGATTTAAAATTCCAGATGGGATTGGCTTTGGAAGCTTCCGGAGCTGTTTGCTGATAGCGAGAACTCTATTAACACCTCTGACCACAATGCACTGGAGGAATTTTAAAAATGTGCGACCTGCTCTCCTGATGCAAACCTCGGCCACCCCTCCTTTGCAATCTGACTTGATCCAGTCGCACAGTGGCTTCCTGGGTGCTTCGCAAGCGTGACCTCCCTCTGGTTTTGGAGGAGATGCCTGTGGTTCGATCCTCTGGCCTTGCTCACTGTATATTCTCCTCTGTGCCTTCTCCCTCACTCTCCCCACCCCAGCAAAGTGCAGGTGCTGTACGGTGGGACGGATTTGTTTGACTATGAAGTGAGGAGGACCTTCAGTAACGACATGCTGCTGGCCTTCATCAGCAGTAGCTGCATAGCGGTTTTGGTCTATATCCTCACGTCTTGCTCGGGTAGGTTGCATTCAAACCCTCCTTCCCTTCTCTAAAGCAGGGCAAAGTCTGCAGTGAGCAGCCTGATGGAGTCCCTGCCTCAGGTCCCAGGAGAGTCCCTGGGCAGGTCATTCTCCAGCCTGCTCAAGAATGCGCTTCCCCTGTTAGGCAGAGTAGCAGGGCCTCCTATGGCTGCAGAGACACAACCCGAATTGTCCAAGGCAGAGATTTTCAGGGGAGGGCTGGTGGAGGTGGGGAAGCCGTGGAAGGGCTCCCTTGAGTGGATGTGACCAATTGAGAAGCAGCTTCTCTACTCACTAACTGGTGTAAATCTGGAATAACTCCACTCACTTCAACTGAGCTGGTATAGATTTACCCCAGTGTAATGGAGATCCAGATCGGGACCCTTTCCCTACTGATCTGGATGAGTCGAACTGGTGGGAAGTGGAAGACTCCATGTCCCATTGTGTGGTCCTGGACCCTCCCCACCGCTGAGGAGGCACTTAGGCTGACCTGGTCAATAACAGCCTCTGACTTTGAGTGCCTGAACTGAGACTCCATGCATCTAATTTCCAGAGGTGCTGAATGCCCGCAGCCCCCACTAACACTTGCAGGAGAGGTGGGTGCTCAGCACCTCTGGATATCAGGCCCATGACACCTCAAAACCACCACCCATCTTTGGAAACATCACTAGGCCTTGCCCCAGCCAGCAGAGGCCAGAATCCCTCCCTCCTGACCAAGATGCCCCCGGCCAGGTCAAAACTCTGCCTGGGGCGGGAGCAGGCCAGATGCCCACACCCTATGGGCAGGACGGGGATTGCAGCCCAGCCAGTTCCTGTGCCGAGATTTCTAGAGTCGCTCTCCTCCCACAGTGTTCCTGTCTTTCTTTGGCCTGGCCAGCATCGGGCTGAGCTGCCTGGTGGCGCTGTTCCTGTACCACGTGGTGTTCGGGGTCCAGTACCTGGGCATCCTCAATGGCGTGGCCGCCTTTGTCATAGTGGGGATTGGTAAGTCTTTCCTAGCTTCTTTCCTTTGCTCTGTTCCCCGCCCACGCCAGCCTGCAGCACGGGCTGCCCTGGCCTCCCTGGGCGACAGGTGGCGGGAGGCGCAGGCTCGACAGTGAGCTTAGACTTTGGTGGACCAGGTTCCCAGCTACTGTGAGTTTGTCTAGCCGCACTGACTTCAGCAGAGCTGTGATGCCTTACACGCCCACTGAGGATCTGGCCCCAGGCATCTCTCCCCAGTGCGAGCAGCATTTCTGCCCCCTCTATTGCCCCCCCAGGTGTCGATGACGTCTTTGTCTTCATAAACACCTACCGCCAAGCCACCCACCTGAAGGACCTGCAGCTGCGCATGATCCACACCATCCAGACGGCAGGGAAGGCCACCTTCTTCACCTCCTTGACCACGGCCGCGGCCTATGCCGCCAACATCTTCTCGCAGGTGCGCCAGGGCTTTGCAGCAGCCCCCCCTGAGGTCACAGCCGCCTGCTAGAAGGCATCACCCCTTGCCTTTCAGCAGTTCCTCTGCTCTGGAGGGAGACTCCCTGAGCTCTCAGGCTCATGTAGATGCTCCTCATGTGCTCTCCCCGTTGAGACTGATTCACTCCAGGCCAGCTCTGTTGCCCTGGGCCTGTGGCTATCCTGGGGCTTTGAGCCGTACAGCTTTGCAGGGAGCTGGAGCTCAGCTGACGTGCTGGGACTCCTGTTCCCAAGGCTTGTGGCACGTGCAATGTGCTGGACCTGGGAGGCAAATGGGGCATGTTGTTAACGTTGTCATCTACGCCTGGCTCTCCTGTTCTGGCTCTTCCAGCTGGGAAGGGAGGCTCAGTGGGAAGCAGAACTGGCATGTCTAAGGGTCACAGGGTCCCTCCACAAACAGATCGGGAACTTCTCCCTTCCAGACTCAGGTCCCATCTGCCAAACAGGGGAGCTCTGGGGCCTGAACTGCAGAGGGAGGAATCCCAGCATATTCCACCCCAGGTTTTCCTTCTGCTTTGTGCACACTGGTGCTGCTGTCCCTGCCAGCCCTGTGCTCACCAAGCACAGGGAGGGAATTGAATTGGGTCTTCCCTGAGCCACTGGGGAGAGCTGTGCCTCCCTCTCCTGCATGTGCACAGGGCCAGATACATGGGAGAGCTTCCCTGGCCTGTTAGCAATGCAGTAGACCCCTGCCCCATGAACACCCCGACTGCCTGGGCAGCGTCTGCAATGCCAAACGATCAAGTGCCACCCATCGGCTGCGCCCCAGGCTGGTGCCAGCTGAGCAGTCAGCTTTCACCAGGGGCAGCTGGCTCCATGGCCTTTGGGCAGCATGAAGTGGCCAGTGTTCCCGCCCTCAGGCTCCTCTTGGGTTCGCTTCCCTCCATTATGTTGCTGGAAGGTCTCCGGGATCCATCTCCTCTGCCCTAGCTGAGAGTTCTCTCTGCAGATTCCGGCCGTGCACGACTTTGGTCTCTTCATGTCGCTGATTGTGTCCTGCTGCTGGGTGGCCGTGCTGTTCACCATGCCGGCTGCTCTTGGAATATGGACCCTCTACGTGTCTCCACTGGAAAGCTCCTGTCAGACCAGGTGAGAGCCCTCGCGGGGCTTTCGATCAGCAGCAGGGTGTGGGCTCTTCCTGTCTCCCCCACAGCAGCCTGCCTGTGCCAGGCAAGGAAACCACAGCCTGGGCATTGATTTCAGGGAGCAGCGGTTGCCTAGGTCGTCCTAGCCATGGGTTAGTGCATCCACACGGTGCATCCAGACATAGGGCACCTTGTGGCTGTAGTTGTACCGCTGTATTTTGGGAATTCGGAAACGCCTATTGCGCAGTGCTCAGCCCTGTTGCGAGGCAGTGCATTGTGGGCCCGAGTTCAGAACTGGCTGTCGCAAAGCAGCTGCAGCCTCTTCAGGCTTCCTCTCCAGACCTGAGCTACAGGTGTTGCAACCAATGCATCAAAAGTGCTGTTGCATATGGGCACCAGGCCCTGTCCAGCACTGTGAGTGCCATGCATCCCAGCCAGTCGTGTGCCTCTCCTCTAGCAACACCCTTTGCCCCACAAGCCTCCAGCCTCCTGGGCAGTGAAAGTGGCGCACTCTGACCTCAGAACTCTGCTGCCAGCAGGATTCAGCCCTTACGGGAGGGGAGGTTTATTCTCTATCTTCGGGATCAGGCCAGGAGTCAAGGGCTGGATTTGAATGATGTTTCTGCTGGTGTATCCAGTAGATAGACCCAGGGTGACTGCCGCAGAGTGACTCCAGATTTATAATCAGAGGAGCCAGGTTCCCAGCTGACATCAGTGGGTGCAGCCCATTGACTTCCATGGAGTTTGCCTCACTTACGCCTGCAGAGAACTTGTCCCAGGATCTAATCTGCAGACTGAGACATGCAGGCCCTGCAGAGGGACAGTCCAGCCCTGGGGACACGGTGATGCAGATTTGTGTCTGTAAGTCTGTGCGCCTTCCCCTTCCCCCCTCTCGGATGTGGCACAGCAACTAGCCAGGTTTAATTCCTTAGCTGGGTGATGAAGAGCAGAAGCACTTGGGTAACCCCTGCCCCACATCTAGCCCAATCTCTGATGATTTGGTAGCAGCAGCCGAGCTCCTGATACCCCCCTGGCGCATTAGCAGTGGAAATGGCTGGCGTGGTGTTGGCAGTGGAGGGCCTAGCAATGTCACTGGAACAGTCACTCTCCTCTCAGAAGGAGACCAGGCAGCAGCTGTTCACAGGGTACGTAGCCCAGAGCTGCTGACTTTGGCTGCCTTCCTCCCCATGCAGCTGCAGTCAGAAGTGCGGGAAGACGAGCACCTTGCCCATTGCCGATGACCTGTTACTCGCCTTGGAGGACGCCGCCGGTCCAGGCCAGGGGCCGCTCCCGTACCTCGATGATGACATCCCATTGCTCAGCGTGGAGGAGGAGCCAGGTAGGTGTTCAGAATCCAGGGACAAGGAGCCTCCCCTGAGGGAGTGGCAGTCCTGGGTTCTGCTCCTGGCTCTGCCACTGGCCTGCCAGGTGACCACTGGGCTGCTCTGTGCCTCGGTTTCCCCATGTGTGAACTGGAGCTAATTATCCTTTGCTACCTCCCAGGATGCTGTGAATCTGAATTTGCTGATGCCTGTGGGTTCTTGGCTGGATGTCACTTGAGGCATGACGTTATTATTCCTCAGGAGTCCAATTCGGATCCAGTTTTGGCCAGAATAACTAAATACCCTATGAAGGGACCCAGGAAACATCTGGCTAGAGCACCTGGGCAGTACAATCCTCCCTCATGCAAGGCAATATTCAATTAAAATCCAATTAATCTCTGTAGTCTTTAATGTAACATTGGGTGAGCATGTGTGAGTAAAGGTACTTTGTCATTCTTCAGTGCCTGGTGCCTGAGGCCTCGGAGCACTTCACACACATAGGTAGTTGAGCCTCACAGCCACTCATGAGGCAGGTCATTACAATTATTCCTACTTTCTAGGTGGGGAAACTGAGGCAAGGTGTAGGGCAGTGACTTGCATGAGCTCAGAACTGGGAAGAGAACTCACGAGTCCTGGTGGCACTGCTATGCCTTAATGACCAGACTGTCTGATTAGCCCTGGCTGGAGCGAAGGGTATCTTACTGGGAAAGGCCTCTCATCCTTGGATTTTTAAAGCTGGCTGTTAGCGCTGCCTGGCTGAAACTGCAGCCCCGAGCTCTGGAGAGTCCCCATCAGACACAGACCCTCGGGGATAGCAGCAGGCTTGGCCTGGTGACCAGGGAGATGGGAGGTACAATGCAGCTGTCTCCTTAGGACAGGTTTAACCCTCCTCCACCTGCAAATCCTACTCCTTTCATCTTGCCCCGTGCTGGTGAATTCACCAGTCCCAGAACAAACAGAGGTCAGGCTGCTCTTAACATGCTGCTGGGCTCCCGCTGCAAGGGCCGAGCCTCCTCAATATGTCAGAGCCGCACAGGATGGTAATTTATGGAAATAGCTCTTCCTCCACGTCTCTGGACCATACTATACAGAAAGACAGTTTCCTGTTGGGCCCTAGGCAACTTGTGAATGAGGCAAGGACGTGACCCTGCGCGGAGGCCCCATGTGGTGTGCTGGGGCTGCCGGAAGGCACCTGATGCCCTCTGCAACCCCACAGGAGAAAGCTCCATCTTGCCACTTGCAGATGAGAGGCTGATGCTTCTTGGCACAGAAGCAGCATGTGGCTGTCTGGATGAAAATTGGATGCTACCATTCTCCTGCCATGTTAAAGAGACTGGAGTGTCTGCTGCCTCGGAAAAGCCCTGGGGGTGGCACCCTGGGGTGTGAGGGTACAGGGGGGACCAGGTTGTATTGGTGGAAGAGGGGTGGAGGGATCACCGTTTCCTTGTAAAGGTGCTAGGGATTGTGATGGGGTTCCTACTGAACCCCAACATTCTGCATCACAGATTGCTTTGCTTTCTATAGGGCTGGATGCTGCCAAGCACTGAGTGACCCACACCCAGCACAGGCAGTGGGAACAGAGGGTGTCGGTACTTTTGCAGGATGGGGACTCATTTCCTACTTGGTCGTTTGTGGCCATGGGTTTCATTGGGGGTGATTCCGTAACAGGGAGACACATAGGTTGATAAGTTCCCTGCTACACAGGACATGCCAGGTCAGATCCTGCCTGGATCCATCCGTGCTGTATTGATGGCAGAGTTCAGACCAAAGTGGGGGAAAGAACCAGCCTAAAGCATAGGATTTGGACTCAGGGCAGCTGGGGTCTGTTTCCAGTTTTGCCTCTGGTTTAAATGTGTGATCTTGGGTAAGTTGCAGACCCTCTTTGTGCCTCAGTTTCCCAGTCTGAAAAAAGAGGATAATGGTGCTTCCCTGTTTCATGAGGGTGCTGCGAGACTCAGTTGAAATGGTGTTAAAGGGCTTGGAGATCCTATAGACCTGTTGAGTTATTTATTCCCATTTAAGAACTCACCCAAACCTTCACCCAGGGGCTACACTGATGCCAAATGTATTAGGAGGTTTGAAAGAAAATGGAATGTAACATTTTTCCCCTCTTTCTTGGTTCTGACCGGTAGTAACCGTGGAAATGCTAAACCCCAAGAGAGACAGGGTGTTAACAGGGCATCCTAAGCCAGAACAGAAATCCTCCAGCCCTGCCTTGCAGTCTCCAGAGGTTTGGATACTTCAGATCAGCACCCCAGCCTTTGTAGGGGGTTCCTCCAACCCAAGTGTCTCAGAGGGCTGCTGCTTGCTCTCCTTAGCAGTGTGCAACGTGCCCAAGTGAATAGGGCACTAGACAAGGGCTTCTTTTCCTGCCATTGACCCGCCGCATGTCCTTGGGCAGCAGCTTCACCTCCCTGCACCTCTGTGCCCCCCACCCTCCGTCAGCTTCCCTTGTAAGAGTTTGTGCGGTGCCTATAGCGGCTACCACAGTAGAGATGAGAGCAGCAGGTAGCGACTTGCTGGGCACATACGTCTATTCGTAAGAGGAGCTTTAAGTCACTGCCTTGCTCGGCTCTGGCTCCTGGTCCAGCCTGGCCAGTGGCTTTGATGCACTGAAGGGCGCAGGACTCAGTGAAATTCGAAGTGGCCCCTAGTCTGTCCATCTGCCTGACTGCTCTGGGCTCCAGGAGGACCTGCCTTTCTCACTCTCCTTGGTTCTTTGCTCTGTGCCCCTGCGAGGGGCTGGGGGGCCGAGCCAAGCTCTGAGCCTGCCTTTCGTCTTTTCTTCCCTAGTGGCTCTGGAAATGGGGGATGTGCCCTTGGCGTCGGCGCTGCCAGAGAACTTGCAGCTTCCGGCCGAGAAGGTCAGGAAGGGTCACTTGATCGCCCATCTGCAGGAGCTCCTCCAGCACTGGGCACTGTGGTCTGCGGGGAAGAGCAGATGGGTGATTGTGGGTAAGAATGGCCAGAGGGACACTCTCCCTTAGGGTGCTTAATTGGGCAGCGCTCCCAGAATTCTTTAGCCTTAACGGTGAGGAGAAGAGGCCTCGTCCCTCTGACAGGCACATGGGACATAGATCTCACCTCCTCCTGCTCTCCCAGGGGAATGACAGTGGCCTGAGATCCTGCTCTGTCTCTGCCACTTTCACAGCTCTGTGTACGGCAGATAACACTGCCCTTTCCCCACTGGCACAGCACTTCCCCTGGGCTTTGCCAGCCACCTTACATTTAGGGAAGACCTGGTGCTGCCATGTTCTGAATGGCATTAGGCTCACTCTCTGCAGCTGGGCATCCTGCACCCGTCGCTTCCCTGCTAGCCTGGGGAATCCCACGGCACCCTGCTCCCCTGGGTGCCGCTCTATGGCCAGCCCCTGGGGAGACCGGGTGGATGAGAGCTCTGTGTGTGCAGAGTCCCACATGCTGGCCGCGTCTCTCATTGCAGGGCTCTTTGTCATGGTCCTGATCCTGTCCATATTCTTCGCTAGCCGCCTCCGCCCAGCTAGCCGCGCTCCTCTCCTGTTCCGGCCCGACACCAACATCCAGGTGCTCCTGGACCTCAAGTACAACCTGAGCGCAGAGGGCATCTCCTGCGTCACCTGCTCAGGTGAGAGTTCCTAAGGGTTGGATGGGGGCAGCCCTTCACTGCTTCTGCATGGCAGGGATGGGATGAATAGCCGCAGGGCATCGGCGCTCCCCTTGCAAACCCTGTCTCGTGTCCAGGGGTGGCTCCAGGTACCAACACGCCAAGCGCGTGCCTGGGGCAGCAAGCCACGGGGGGCGCTTTGCTGGTCGCTGTGAGGGCGGCAGGCAGGTTGCCTTCAGCGGCTTGCCTGAGGAGGGTCTGCTGGTCCCGCGGCTTCGGCAGACCGCCTGCAGGCTGTCACGGAGTCCCCAGGCGATGCTCTGGAACTGCTCCCCACAAAGCCAGTCAGGACTTTGGGGAGCCTCCTCTCCCTTGGAGCAGACTTGTTCAGGGCAAGAAGCTCACACGTCTTCACCTCCTGGGTCTCTCCTTGGAGCACTCAGCATCCTCTGCCCCTCCGTGT